>NC_056748.1:875795964-875798464 GCF_019279795.1 Protopterus annectens
CACCATACTCCACACCTATTCCTAACTTCCACCCTGCTGAACTCCTCATTCTAAACTTTCATCTGAAGCCTCACAAAAAACTTGCTATCGTTTCCATCTATATTCCACCTGGCAACAATGTACCCATTCTCGAAAACATATTATCCTCATTCTCTCTCAACATACCTTATGAAACACTCATCGTTGGTGATGTCAATATAGACTGGTCAAAACTTTCTACTGACTCTCCCTTACTTAGTATTCACCTTCATGGTTTCCACCAACTCATTTCTACCCCCACTCGTTTCCACAAAAACTCAACCTCCAGCTCCACAATAGACTGGATTCTTACCAACTCCCCTCAACATTACCACCAGCCCAAAACTTTACCAGACTCCCTTAGTGACCATCTCCCTACCTCTATCCTAAGATATGACCCACATACTCCTAAACCCCACCTTTTTAGAGATTGTCGGAAACTATCCTCATTTAATTCTTCACAGTTTAACTCACTTCTACAAAACATTGACTTGTCCATCCTTAGACAACTCCCCCTGAATGATGCCATTGACACTTTTAATAGTATTTTCCTGAATACTCTGGACTCCCTAGCTCCCTCTAGGATGATCAGAGTGAAATCTAATCATGCCCCCTGGCCTTCAAAAGAAACTAAGACCACCATGAAACAAAGAGACAGTGTTTAGAAAGCCTGGATCAAAACTAAACAAACTCCTCATCTTCTCAAATACAGACAACTACGTAATCTTGCCAAAAAACAGACAATTATAGACAAAAAATCATTTTATAGTTCAGGCCAGCATAAATATAGATCTAACCCCTGGAAATTCTGGTCAACACTTAATAGCATCCTTTACCCAGGCTCTCCCTCTAACCCATCCCCCTACCCGAAACTCGACTCCGGAGGAAACAGCTACCCTACTTAATTCCCACTTCATTTCCTCCATCCAAAATCTCCTACCCTCTTAACCTAACTCCTACTCCTTACCAGACCCAACACCCACCCCCAATAACACTTTTTTCTCCTTCCAGCCACTTCCCACTTCTTACATCAAATCTCTACTGCTCAAACTCAAACCCTGCTCTCTCTCTACTGACAAATTAACTCCTGCCTTCCTCAAACTTGCAGCTGACTGTATTGCCTACCCAGTGACTGTATTAATTAATAGATCTATGCTAGAATCTACTGTTCCTACTCTTTGGAAATCTTTCTACACAACCCCTCTCCATAAAGGAGGCAACTCCACTGACCCTTCCAACTATCGACCTATTGCCATTTTATCCCCCTATCTAAAATACTAGAAAAATGTATCCATACACAGCTTCTTAATCACCTTCTCAATCACAACTTACTCACCCCTACTCAACATGGTTTCTGCCCCTATCATAGCACAACTACTGCTCTACTCTCCTTCACCCACACCATTGCAGAATCCCTGGACAATAATAAACCTACCTCCTGTCTCCTTCTAGGCCTCTCCAAAGCTTTTGATACAGTATCCCATCCTTTACTTCTATCTAAACTTGCAAACTTTCACCTATCCTCCTCCACCCTCAGCTGGTTCGTTAGCTATCTATCTGGACACCAACAATCAGTCAAATGGCTCTCCTATTCTCCTTTCCTGTCTATCTCTACTGGTGTTCCACAAGGTTCCATCTTAGGTCCCCTTTTATTCAACATCTTCACCAATGACCTCTTCACCTCTTGCAATCAGTCATCTCTCATACAATAAGCTGATGACTCCACTATTATTTCTACAGCCGACAACATCTCTGTACACACTCTAACCCAAAAAGCTCTACTTTCCACCGAACAATGACTTTCAAAAAACTTACTATCAATCCCAAAAAAACAAACTCTTGCTCTTCCTGCCCCATTCTCTTGCTCATCATAGATCATCCTTTGTCATTAAGTCTTGTAACAATACAGCCATCCAACTTGACACCCACACTAAACTCTTAGGGGTCATCATTGACGATGAACTAAAATTCAATCAACACATACAGCAATGCATAAAGAAAACCCATCAGAAACAAGGTCTCCTATATTGGAACAGAAAATACCTCACTCCTGAGGCTAGACTCACCCTTGGACAAGCCCTTCTCCTTCCCTCTCTCCTCTATGCCGCCCCAGTTCTCACAAATATTCAAACAACTACCCTGAACAAACTTCAACAAACCTACCACAAAATAGCCAGATTCATCACTAACTCCCCAAACAACATGCACCACTGTATTGCCTTAAAGTCTCTACAATGGCTGGAACTCCCACAACTACTACATCTCTACCAGTTTCACATGCTGCACTCTATGTTCTTTAAACCTTCCTGCTGTCCATCTTTATCTCTCCTAGTCTCTATCTATACCCCTTCTCGATCTCTCTGCACCTCAAATCAGCAATTGCTCGATATCTACCACCCTAATAGGTCTGTAGGTAAGCAACTCTACAAACACTCTGTGTCCCATACTTGGAATATACTTCCCCTGGACATACGCTCTATCT
>NC_056748.1:875803464-875863464 GCF_019279795.1 Protopterus annectens
CCAGTATTCATATTGCATCATCTTAACACCTGGTCTGAGTTCTCAGGCCAAAACTGCATTATTTAACAATCTAGCACCTCCTCAGAAACTTACAACTATACAAGACATTTCACATGTATATGCTAGCAGAAACCAGAGCAATAAAGCACCTTCCACATCTAAATTCTGGTCATAAACTTTAGCCTTAAAACAATGAACATGAAATTTTCATCCAGCCACCCTGGAGCCAAATTCTAACATGGAAGGGTGCAACATGCTTCACTGGGCCAGTAGAGTGCAATGTTGTCACATATTTTGTAGTTCCACATTTCACAGTGTTCTCTTACATTTAAAAACAAGCCTGTATTTTAAATGTATTTATACAGTTGATAGAATTATGTATCAAACTAGGCTGTCAGCCTCCGCCCATCTCTCCCCAATCATCACATCTCTTCCCTCCACCCGAGGAGCTCAAGCAAGTTTTTCAAGTCCCCCTTGAGAAACATCGCTTGAGAGTGTCAGGTCTATCTGAGTGTACCTCACCACATTCCCTGTCTTTAGAGCCCATCTGCATTGGCATTGCTACTCCTACTGTGGTGCTGCACTCACATATCATATGCTTGCAACCCCAGACTCCATCTTAGCAATTTGGCATTTTGCTGACTGGCTCTGTTTAACCATGTTAGAGGGTTGTGATCTGTCATCACAGTGAATTTTCTTCCATACAGATAAGTCTGAAGTTTTTGTAGAGCCCACACTATAGCTAGACATTCCTTTTCTATCGCTGCATAGCATTCCTCCCTGGGTTGGAGCCTATGACTGAGATAAACTACTGGGTGCTCTTCTCCCTCTGAAGAAATCTGGCTAAGTACAGCCCCCACTCCATAGTTTGAAGCATCCACTTGCACAACAAAGTCATTGCTATAGTCTGGACTGGCTAACACAGGGGGTCCTCCCAAAGCTTCCTTAAGCTTCTGAAATGCCTGCTCACATGCTGCAGTCCACACTACCTTATCTGGCCTGTTCTTCCTTGTCAGGTCTGTGAGGGAAGCAGCTATGGTACTATAATTGGGAATTAACTTTCTGTAGTACCCTGCTGTCCCCAAGAATGTCCTCACCTGCTTTTTGGTAACAGGTGCAGGCCATGCCTGAATGGTTTCCACTTTGGCAGATTCTGGCCTTATCTTACCACTCCCCACTCTATGTCCTAGGTAGGAGACCTCTGCCATTCCCACCTGACATTTGTTCGGCTTAATGGTCAACCCTGCCCTCTGTAGTCTGCCCAGTACCTTCCTGACATGCTGAAGGTGCTCTTGTCAGGAATGGCTGTAGACAGCAATATCATCCATGTAAGTAAGGTCAAACCCTCCTGCTCCTGCTAAGATATGATCTACCAGCCTGTGGAAAGTCGCTGGGGCATTCTTCATTCCAAAAGGTATCTTTGTGAACTCATACAAGCTAAAAGGAATCACAAAGGCTGACTTCTCTCTAGCACTGGGAGTCAAGTGCACCTGCCAGTAACCCTTGGTAAGATCAATGGTTGTAAGATACTTGGCCCCACCTAGCTGCTCTAGGGCCTCATCTGTCCTATGCATGAGGTAAGCATCTCCCTCTGTGTGACTATTTAATTTCCTGTAATCCACACAGAACATGTTGCTGCCATCCATCTTTGGCACCAATACCGCTGGTAAGGCCCAGGGACTGTTGGACTCTTGAATCACCCCTACTTCCAACATCTCCTATACCTCTTCCTTCAGAGTCTGTTTGACTCTCTTAGGCACCCTATAAGGGGATTGCCTGATAGGCCTTTGGGGTCCAGTATCCACCTGGTGCTGCACCAGGTAGGTGCTCCCTGGTTTCCCAGTGAACACATCCCCAAATTCCTGCAACACTGCTCAGATTTCTCGAACCTGGGTAGGAGATAGCTGCTGGGACATTGCTACCCCTTCCACCGAGGTGTCAGCCCGAGCCTCACTGAGGAGATCAGTCACAAGATCTCTCTCAGACTCCTCCTGCAACCCATTGCAAATGCTCAGCACAAGGGCATCCCTATCATGGTAAGGTTTTATTATGTTAACATGGTACAATCTGTGCCCCTGCCATCTGCCTAGCACTTCCACCATGTAGTTAACATCACTTACCTTTCTTACCACCTTGTAGGGTCCCTCCCAAGCTGCTTGTAACTTGTTGTGTCTGACAGGAATGAGAACCCTCACCTGCTGCCCTACAGCATGCTCTCTAGCTCAAGCATTCCTGTCATACCACACCTTTTTCTGTTGTTGGGCTTCTGCCAGGTTCTCCTGGGCCAGGCCCATGAATTCCCTGAGCCTTGTCCTGAGTTTCAGGACATATGCCACAACAGACTCATTGTGAGACTCACACTCACCTTCCCACTCATCTGGAATTAAATCTAGAGGTCCCCTCACCCTATGCCCATACAGCAACTCAAAGGGTGAAAAACCTGTGGATTCCTGGGGAACCTCTCTGTAAGCAAACAATAGATGGGGCAAATATTTGTTCCACTCCCTCTTAAACTTATCTGTAAATGCCTGTAGCATGGACTTGATTGTAGAGTTTAACCTCTCAACAAGACCATTAGTCTGGGGATGGTAGGGGGTGGTCTTCATGTGCTTCACCCCACAGGACTTCCACAGACAATCCAGCAAGTCTGACATAAAATTGGCACCTCTGTCAGTCAGTATTTCCTTTGGGAAACCTACCCTGCTGAAAATCTCTAGCAAAGCATTTGCCACCTTCTTGGCCTCAATGGAGGACAAAGCCACTGCCTCAGGGTATCGTGTAGCATAATCTACAGTCACTAGGATATACTTTTTCCCTGTGGAAATTGGGGTACTCCGAGGACCCACAATATCCATAGATACCCTCTGAAATGGCTCCTTAATCACAGGCAAAGGCATCAAAGGAGCTCTCACCTTGTCTCCTGCCTTGCCTACCTTTTAGCACTGCTCACCGGTCCAACAGTACCCTGTTACATCTCTGGAAATTCCAGAAAAATAGAAGTTTTGCATAATATGCCTCTTTGTCTGTTTTATGCCCATATGACCTGCAAAGGGAATATCACGGCCTAGGGCTAGAAGTGCCAGATGGTAAGCTCTAGGCACTACCAACTGCTGTACACTCTCACCTTCTAGCCCTCCCTCAGGGGTCCACTCTCTGTACAGTAACCCTTTGTTCCAGTATACAGATTCCCCCTTCCTTTGAGAATCAGGTGCCTCCCTAGCTACCTGCCTCAGGCCTTGCAATGTAGGGTCTGAGAGCTGAGCTTGTCTCACGTCTCTCCTTGTAACCCTTCCCAGCTCCCTTTCCACAGGAAGTCTGGCATCCTCTGACAGCGGTGCCTCACTGTCAGCCTGGGTACTACTACTCACCTCTACCTTTGCAGTTACCCTGTCCAAGGGAACATCAGTACCCACAAGCAGCTGTGGCTCACATTCAGTTTCACTGTTACAGTGTAGCTCACTCCCTGAAGTAACCACCTCAGCAGTCCTGGCTGCAAGTATGCAGTCTGTCTGGGTCTCCCCCAGGCTACCAGACCTACATGCTTGTCTCCTAGCCTCACTGCATGTAACTGCATAAGTACATAGTACTGCCTCATCCAAATCCTTGCCTCCCAGGACATCTGCAGGATGGTAGTTCCATACCCCTGTTATCTCAAGACAACCCACTGTTGGCATTTTGTCTTTCCCACTTACTGGCTCCCTCACCTTTGGTTCCCCACCTTGCCTCCATGGACATCTGTATGCCACATGGCCCCACTGGTTGCATTCAAAACATTTAACCCTAGCTCCTGGACATGTACCTGGACTAGTGGCTTCCCCTGCCACTGGCGGATTCTGTTGGGGCAGTCTGTGCTGCCCATCATGGGTTCCTTTAGACCCATGAGCAGTACTGGGGGTCCCCTTCCTGTCCAGGGCTGCCCTGCTGGCTAGATATAGGTCTCCCTCCTTCCCCAACTCATCTGAAGTAGCACATTATCTATCAGCTAACCAGATCCTCACATCCTCAGGCAAAGTGCTAAGGGCTTGTTCCCTTACCAAAAGGTCTGCCAGCCCTTAAAAAGTGGTGACCTGACATCCACTCACCCAGCTATGAAAATAAGTGCTCAGTTCAACAACATATTCACATACATTTTCATCTGCCTTGCGTCATGCTCATGAAACTTTTTCCTATACATATCAGGTGTTAGCTTAAAACATTCTAATAAATGTCTTTTTACAGCAATATAATCAAAACAGTGTCATGCATTTTTGCTAAAGATGTTACAGCTTTACCATGAAGTAAGGGAGTCAGGAACCGTACCCAGAGCCCTTGGTCAACTTCATGCTGTTTACATACCCGCTCAAACATATGAATGAAGCTATCAAAATGATCCCCCTCTTTAAACTGTGGAAGGAATTTACTGACCTTCTGTGTTTCTGGGGTCTGGTTACTCCCTTCCCTATTACCTCCATGACTCTGGCGAAGAGTCAGCATTTCCCTCTCATGCTTTCTCTGCTGTTCCTGTTCTTCAGCTTCTAGGCTCCTCATTTTCTCAGCTGCTTCTAGTTCCATATGCCTGGCCTCCAACTCAAGTCTCTTTAGCTCCATCTGGATTTTTAAGTCCACTGCAGAAAGGTTGAGATGTCCATTCTCCTAGGATATTGCATCTCCACTGTCAGTCTGATTGTCCTCCAGGCTGCTGTTTTCTGATGCAGCTGTAACCAAGGCTGCAGTCAGGTCTGCTTTAGTCAGGTTTCCATGCACCAGTCCACTACCCTGGCACATCTCCACCAGCTGGTTCCTTGTTAGCTTTCCATACTCTTCTGCTGACATGCTGCCTGCTCACCCTGACTAACACTAAGCTAACAAAAGAAATAACACAATTGTTATCTGAACTCTGAGTATACACCACGTGGCTGTTTAAGAGTACAAAACATTTCAGAGATCACTGTACATAAGCTACAGGAATTCACTCTACCCACACCACTACAAGCCAATTAGTATGTGAAGTAGATCCCCCCACTGCCACCAACTGTGGCGACCGTGCCCTGGCCCAGCAATCAAGGAGCCTCAATCCTCACCACTAACACCAGGGAGGTCGTCTCACAGAAGTGGAAAGGATAACTAATACACACAGTAAAGTACAATTTCCCTTAAGTGCACACAGAGATCACAGTCAGTCTGGGACTGGTTGCTCCCTTGCTCACCAGGTCCCCAGTAAGACTCCCCACTGGCACAGCTATAGTGTCCAGGTCTCAGCCTAACTGGGCAAGCTAAAACCTCCAGTATCCTCTCTGTCCAACCAGTGCTTTGTGTCCCTGCCAAGTAGATGACACAATACACACACACTTTGAGATAAGTATTTATACAACTTCACAGACGCTGCTGGGAAAGGTTGACACAGATTCTCCAACTGTGCCCCTTTACCCAGACTATACGGTAGTAATTACTGCCACCACCCAGTTAATAATATCAGCTATTAAAAGACCCTTAAAAGGGTGTCCAATTATTACTGTGCAATATTATTATCCAATGGTAGTATGACTAACAGTCAAGGCTTACTTTAGAGTGGCCTGTTACAATAACCTCTATAAATATGTAATGTATTCTAGAGCTTATCTCTACACAAATCAGTCACAGGTAGAAGGTTTAAGAAATATTTAATAATAAATAATTAAAACACAAGACAAAACTACTACACCACAGCGATATCTAAGAATTCAGAGGTCACACAGAAACTTAAAATAATACAGTAGGGCAGGTCTGGTTTAAAAGAAAAACACCTAATTAATCATTACTAGCTTTAACTATTCCTACAAGAAATCACAGTGCTAAAACTTACATGTGAGCATAAGGCAGAGTGCTGATAATCTGGATGTCCAAAGTCAAAAATGCTTTTAGGTCTCTTGTGGGAAATAGTATTTAAACATTACTAACAAACATGTCTCTAAGGCCCTCCCAAAGTTACATCATTTTTGATACTTAGGTTTTCCCAGTATTCGTATTGCATCATCTTAACACCTGGTCTGAGTTCTCAGGCCACAAACTGCATTATTTAGCAATCTAACACCTCCTCAGAAACTTACAACAATACAAGACATTCCACATGTATATGCTAGCAAAAAACAGAGCATTAAAGCATGTTCCACATCTAAATTCTGGTCATAAACTTTAGCCTTAAAACAATGGGCATGAAATCTTCATCCAGCCGCCCTGGAGCTGAATTCTAACATGAAAGGGTACAACATGCTTCACTGGGCCAGTAGAGTGCTATGTTGTCACATATTTTGTAGTTCCACATTTCACAGTGTTCTCTTACATTTAAAAACACAAGCCTGTATTTTACATTTATTTATACAGTTGATAGAATTATGTATCAAATTCTATTTGACCAGGCTGGCGGCCTTCGCCCATCTCTCCCCAATCGTCACAATGGGTGTACATACCTCTCAACTGTCCCTATTTTACAGGAACATATCTATTTTCAGGTTGATCTACTTTCCGCATATGATGTACCTATTATTGTGGTATGCCCATATTTTCAGGCTTATTTAATCCTTCACACAATTTTCTAAATTTCCCTTTTCACACTGATGTTTGAAAATATTTAGTACACAGAAATCCACACTATGTAACCAACATGCTAGTGGAACAAGTAATTTAATGAAAGTGGACACACATCTTACATCTCCCTTTTCTGGAAGCAAAAATAAAATGACATTGTGTAGTACAATTTTGGAACACAGTTTTTTAAAATCTATAGATTTGTCATTGCCTCTTTGAAAATGCTTTTGTCACTGTCTTTTAAACATTTTTTTTCTGAGGAGTACCCCACATTTCTGTAGGAAGCAGAAAGAGCGATATACAATTTTGATGTTCAACTGTTATACTAAGCAGACATCATTATTTTTGATTAGATGTACCTACTTTTCAAGGGTCTTTGTATCTGTTTTCATTGTCTGCATATTGAAAGGCATGCATACCACTGATTATGCATTGCATTCATTGAATGCAATTTTTGGGATCACAGTTGGTCGAGTGCATGATATTCCAATTGGATATGGTCAAATTTGTTTTATTGAACTTCGATAAGTGGGAGGAAGTACAAATGCTTTAAACTTTTATTTATAATGAAAGCTTGGGTACTATTTTGTGTGTGTGTGCATGTGTGTGTGTGTGTGTGTGTGTGTGTGTGTGTGTGTGTGTGTGTGTGTGTGTGTGTGGTTAAAGTTAGAATTACAGAAGGGAAAAGCTTTAGTGATGTTCTCTTTTGTGTCAGTATGTGTGTGAGTGTCTGCAGGTTAGGGTTAGAGTATGGCTTAGGGAAAGGGATAGTTTTAGTGTTATGGATGTGTGTGTGTGTGTGTGTGTGTGTGTGTGTGTGTGTGTGTGTGTGTGTGTGTGTGTGTGTGTGTGTGTGTGTGTGTGTGTGTATGTATGTCTTGTTTAGTGGTAATTTTTGGGAAAGGGTGTTTTCAGACCTAATTAATAGAGTTGGAGTTAGGGTCAGGGATAGGATTAGGGTTAGCACATATGCGTATGGTGGTACAGGGGATGTACCCAGCTGAGTCATAGTATTTCTTTGTTGCTCCTTTGAAAAAAGTAAAGTCATGATCTTTTCTGAAGCTCAAAGTGGAACACTTTCTTAGTAAAATTTGAACTTTCACAAGACAAAACCACCCCTAATCCCATGCAAATAATGCTTGAACGATAGTAACACAGCTTTCTACATACCACTCATCTGCTGTAAATTAGGTTTAACTCTGACTTTTGCTGTAAGATTTAGGCTTGTTCTTCCTACATGAGCTGATACTTCTCATTCAGTTAGACCTTTAGCTGTATTTCAGGGGACATACATTAATGTATAACTGAACTAAGCCTGTGGAAATATTCAGAAGCATTAATTGTATGAACTGTAGAACCTGAAAACCCTCTTTATGAAAAATAACAATGGGTTCCTCTTTCTGACCCACTGGTGTGATTTTTAAAGGAAGAGGACAGTGCTCTAATTTGTAATGCCCGAAGGCTGAGGGGTATGGTTTTCTGTAATGTTTAGAGAATAGTTTTTGGGTATTTTTTTTTTTGCTTAAAATACCATGGCATTAGTCATTCTGACATTTTTAGGGCATACGATTGTCCTGCAAAATGTTAAACAGGTTGCAACCGAAAGTGCTTGTGCCATATGAACATCACAGAGCTGACCAAAAAAATCCACTTGAAAGTTTCTCTCTGAATGTAATTATAAAGCCTTACCACAGGATGGCAGCAGTGTGCTAAATTTTGAATGCATTTATGCCCTTGTGATGTATCTTCATATACAAATAAGGATCATTTACAAAGTTTTTTGTGAATGCCACTGTACAAAAGATGATACATTCAAAGTAAAAAAAAAAATTGAAATGTACAGAGCACATATTCACACAGTCAGGGCTATATGGTGACTTTTGAGAATAAGTAATGGTAGGTCATAGGTTACATACTCTTCGGGTCAAAAACAGGTAAAAGCAGCAGTGAGACTGGCATGCCTGCCTAACTCAGAAACGACAAACAGTAAGCTAACTGGTTACTACAGACAAAAGCCATTAGATCATTTGTTTAAGAGGAACAGATGCCCAAAGACTAGGAACACCATATTAAGAAAGGCTTGAAAAGTATAGCAGTGCAAAAGTAGTGAGTTCTGAATGGAATCCAGGAAGAGCGAGATCAGTAAAGCAGTAAAAAGGCTCCGTATTGTAATATCAGCACTCAGCATCCCCCCAAAAAAAGATCAAAAATACTGGAAAGGAGTGAATATCAAACATAATTCTCTTTACATCTGAACTTCTTTTTTTGCAGGGGCAAACCTCTCACAGACCCCAAATATATATATGTGTGTATGTGTGTGTGTGTATATATATATATATATATATATATATATATATATATATATATATATATATGTGTGTGTGTGTGTGTGTGTGTGTGTGTATATAGTCTACTTCAGAAGACTGAAAAGCCAAAAGACTGAATCTCAAAATATTGAAAACTCTGTATACTTGAATGATAGAATTTGTCCCTTCTCCACTGTTGTGCAGTCTTGGAGTTGGTATATATCATTAGCAGGGGGTGTGGGGGTACAACCCCCCACATGAGGGGTGTAGGGGGTCTTGCCTACTGCACTAAAAATGTTTTCAGTATTTTGAGTTGTCAGCATTTGTAGATTCAGTCTTTTGATTTTCAGTCTTCTGAAGTACACCTATATATGTGCATATATATATATATGGATTACCGACATAATGTTGAATGTCATAATGTCTAATAGTGATTTGGTTGAAAAATAACATCTCAACCCAAAACATTGAATTATCAAAATGTCTACAATCATTCCATTCAAAAAGCAATGAGATCAACTCTACTATTTTGCAAGGGGGCTATGCCCCCCCTGCTTAAATATATCAACTCCGGGATCATACTACAGTGCAGAAATGGGAAAATTTGATAATTTTGACATTGTGTGTTTAGACTAATTTTATTTCACCATTTTGATCATTGAATATAGTGTGTTCAACCAATTCAGTTTCAACCATTTAGCATTCAACATTATGTCGGTAAACCTATATATGTATGTATGTATATGTATATATATATATATATATATATATATATATATATATATATATATATATATATATGTATATATATATATATATATATATGTGTGTGTGTGTGTGTGTATATAGATATATATATATATATATATATATATATATACATATACATATACATATACATAAATACCAAATCCAAGATCACCAGACCTCAGAGAAAAGGGAATATTCTTGTATTCTTGGAAATGACAATCTTGGACTTAATCTGTATACAGAATTTAAAACAACAGAAAGTCTTGCTGTTGATCCAGATAAACGCTCTGGCCCCAAAAAAAACACGATAAACTTATGAAAACAGCAGGAACCAAAGCGAAGCAGAGCACACAAGTAAAACCAAAAAGGACTTTATTACTTCATCAGATCACAAATGACCAATCCTATAACCCTGTTATATACAGAGAAATATTTAACCCTTCCCTATCACACACAGCTTCTAATCAATTCATATAATACAATAATAATTAAGCAAATACATATAACATATAGGAAACAAGAGAATAACATATCTACTTGTGCCTAATACAAACAAACAACTACCATGCATAAAAATATGTACACATATGAATATGAATATAATAAAATGCACGAAATGCATAAAATCATACTAATGGATAATACATACATAACCACTAATGTGTACACTGAGAGCAAGAAACAAAACTTGTGATTCATCAAAATTTTATATTCCTACGCTTCCTAAGGACTGGTGAATATGATGAGGACCTTTTGAATAAAGGCTTGAATTTCATTCCGACTAGTCACAGTAATTTTGCAGATACAGTTATTGATATGAGACTTTTCTGTCGGAATGTGATGCTTAAACTGATGTTCAATGAGACTGAGAACTGTAGTACACATAATATGGGTGGATCTGAGGGATTACCAAGATTTAAGAACCTGAGTAGTTTTGTGCCCCCACATCACCCTCTAGTTGAAGCCTATTTGAAGCTAACAGAGGATGATTTATATGATTATTTTAGTAGAACCACACATAGAAGGAAGGGTAATTTAACTCAATCAGAGAGAGAGAGCCTACGACAGTTACAGACATTACAATCTATAGTTATAAGGCCAGCCGATAAAGGCGGCCGAATAGTTATTATGGACACTGATCAGTATAGTGCTGCTATGAATGATTTGTTAAGTGATCACTTCTATAAGGTAGTGGATGAATGTGTAGTACAAGATACGATTTTATATCTATCGGGTACATTGCTAGATATGTTTAAGAGTAGAGTCATTGATCAAGAGTTACATGACTATCTCCTATTTAGATCTCCGTTGATTCCAATGATACAAGGGCTCCCTAAAATACACAAAGATATTAGTAACCCCCCGATGAGACCTATAGTGTCCGGACAGGGGTGGATTACTGAGCACATGTCTGTGTATATAGAGAAACATCTACGTCCTATTCTTAACAAGAACCAAACAATACTTAAGGACTCTAAGCAATTTTTATTAGACTTTTATGATTGTCTGGGTAATACAAGTGATATTGAAGGGTTGGTTTTTGTTACGTTTGACATTCAATCCTTGTTCATGGTTTTACCGAATGAATTAGGAATCAGATACATCACAAATTATTTTTCTAGACATAGTGACTATCCGTTGGCTAAAATTGACCTATTGACATACTTCATAGAGTTGATTTTAGAGAACAATATGTTTGTGTTTCAGGATATATACTATCAACAACAAGTTATGCTAACATGTTTTTGGCGCAATGGGAACAAGAAGTGTTATTCAGGATTAATGAGTTCGAGCAGTATGTGACATTCTATCGGCGTTTTGTCGATGATGTCTTTGTTTTATGGAGTGGGAGCGAGAATATGTTAGTGTCATTTCACAACACTATGAATCATCTTACAGATTTTTTGAGATTTAGTATGAATTACTCTAGGTCTTGGATTGAGTTCCTAGATCTATTTATAGAGAAACTTGATTGTGGATTGATTAATACAGGAGTATATCGTAAAGCATGTCATCAAAACACCTTACTGGAGCGGACCAGCATGCATCCACAGCATATTTTGAAAAATATAATTAAAGGTCAGGGAATGAGGACCTCGAGGTTGAATGCAACCGATTCAGGTTTCATTACTGAGGTAACTGATTTGAAGCAAAGATTTATTGATCATGGCTACAGCTCTCATGAGGTTGAACATAACCTTATGAACATTACAGAACTTAGGTCGGATGTAGCAGCCCCTTATTTTGGACCTAAGAGGTCAATTGCTGAAAAAGTTGTACAGGATGTGAGGTCTGAGGTTAGGGTTTCCATCCCCTATACTACTGATAATTCAGCTATTAGAAGTATTATTATTACTAAACATTGGCCAGTTTTATGTACTGATGAAACTATTAAGAAGGTGGTAGGAATGAAACCCCGATTTTTGTTTAGGAACAAACGTAATTTAAGAAGAATGCTTTGTTACTCCAGGAAACCAGGACAACAATTGGAGTCAACACATACTAAACCATGTGGGCATTGTAGATATTGCTCTTCCATTGACATGAATACCAGTTTTTTACATCCAGATTTACACACTATGTTCACTACACAGGTTAATGCTGATTGTAGTACTTCTAATAGGTTCATAGGTTCATACTAAGCTATCTGCCCAAGGGCATTTATAACCTTTAGTTTGAAGAAAACTATGCCTATTATTTTGCTGTGCCTCTGTCAAGCAGTGACACTGAAGTAATCCCTTCTCCCATCCATTGGTCAAGATTCCTCTTGAACAAGGCCAGCGTGCTCTGCCTCACATGTGATTTTGTTCCACAGCATAGGAGTCTCTGGGTGATGAATCTGTCCCTCCAGGATCTAGATTTTTAGCATAAGACATATTTTTGAGACCCTTTATCCTTTTGGTGAGGAACTTTTGGGGCCTTTCCAGCTGCTGCAGGTGTCGGGTCAGATACATTATGGGGCATTGTACTCAATCATAGGTCTAATGAGTGATGAGTACACTAGATCTAGATGTGAATCCCTTCATGATCAGGTGGGCAATGTAGAAGGTTTTCCTAACTACTTTGGCAACATGAGTGTCTGTCAACCTGGGTCCCCAGGTCCCTGATAACTTCTTCTGTGCTCAGTGGATTGCCACCTATTTGGTAGCTAGGGGTAACCTTTGTTTTTTTAACTTTAGGCCATGGCTCTGGCACCAGCTATCTGTTTCTGTGAGGCCCTTCTGAAGGATATCTGTGTCAGATGCAAACTTTGTCAGCCATAACCCTCCTGCGTTTGCTTGTACTTCAGAAAAGTAGATGGGGACACCACTTGTGACAGGCTTTGAGTCTGACATGGCCAGCAACTCTGACCCTGTGGGATCTGTCACTTAGCCAGTTTGCAACCCATCTTGTGATGTATGGGTTTACATTCAAGCTGATGAGTTTTTCGATGATACCTGAGGTAGGCTGTATGAACTGCCTTACCCTCATCAATGGCCTTGGTGACTGTTTCGAAAAAGTCAACCAAGTTTAAAAGGCATGATCTGCCTTTGACAAAGCCAAACTGCGTTGGATCCAAAGTCTGCAAGTTCCCTATGTCTTTATTTATGAGTTCCATTATGATCCTCTCCATGGCTTTGCAGATAAGGCTTTTCAAGCAGTGGGACCACAGTCACCGTCGCCCTCCTTCTTAGTCGTATCCTGAGGTGATTAATTCCTCATTGAGTTTCCATGGATGCTGTGTTTTGCCTTGGGGCTACAATCCTCTGGTATAGATATCTCTCCTTTGGGGAGGGGGAGAAGTTTGCACTGAACCTGTCAGCCAGTATGTTGGCAATGTGTGTAGGTTCATCTTCACATCATTTTGAACTAATTCTGAGCATATCTGGGAGTTTCCTCCTAGGTTTCTAACATAGCTAAAGAAGGCCTTATGATTGTCTTTTCTCTCAAAATTTGCCTTGGATGATTTTATGATTTTACTTATAATGATCAAAGGTGTCTTACCTCTCAAGGATTTTGCTCTGTCTTGTAGTAGCTTCCTCCTTTTGTTGTAGAGCTTGTTTATGGCTGGGGTCCACCAGACTGGACGCTTGCCTTTGGTACAAAGAGTCTTAGTTTTGTTTGGGATTGCCTGATCCATGCAGTCCTGTAGGTGCTGGTAGAAGGCATTTGTAAGTGATTCAGCGGTTTGAGTAATGTTTACCACTGGCTCAGGGCCATGAAAGGAGATCACATTATTTTTTAGAAGTGTGAAGTTGCCTTTTGAGAAGTTTTTCACTGTGGTCTTTTTATTTCAGGTTTATGATCTGATCTCACCAGTGAGTGTTGAACATTGTGATCCCATGTTTGTGATGATGAGATCAAGTATGTTTTCTCCTCTTGTGGGGATGGTGACTAGTTGTTCCATGGCATTTGAGTTTATGAACTCCAGGAACCTTTGGGCTAGAGTGTTTGGGCTTGAGTAGTGTTCCCAGTCTATATTAGGGTAGTTGAAGTCACCTAGTATGATGGTGTTTGAAGATACATTTAACCCCTCAGTGTTTTCAGGAAGGCCATGTGAGGTTCCTGAGTTTGAGAGGGTGGCCTGTAACATGCTACAAATTGCAGCCTGGATGGTCTCCGTGAAACCTGATAGTGCTGGGGTGCTCTCAGGAGCCTTGAACCAGGTTTCTGTCACAGCACAGACATCGATGTTCTCCATACTGAGAAGGGCCTTGAGCATCTTGAGATTGAGACTTCTGGCATTGAGCAGCATTATTTTTCCTTTTTGTGTTCTAGGGTGGTAGGTTTAGAATTTGAGCCTTGCCTAAAAGGCACTATGGGGTGGCAAGAGCCTTTGCCAATATCCGGGGTGACAGGTGCAAGCCTTTGGCTTGTCCAGCATGTCATCCCAGGCAGACAGACATTGGATCCCCTTTGAATGACACCAGAATTTAAGCCAATTATTAAAGCTGATCATCTTATCTCTGTATTGTGGCATCATTCTAGGTGAAGGTAGGATACTGCTCAAGGTCAGGGTCATACCTGCCTGGGCTACATAATCAGCTCGATGTCTCTTTTCATGTAGTCCTGCTGTATATAATATAGTATACTTGGCAGTTTGCCAAGTTTGTACTGCCTTCTACGTTGGCAAAATGAACCGACAGTTTAAGGAAAGGGTTCGTGAACACCTTTATCATATTAAGAAGGTATCATTACATAATGCTCTAGCCAAGCACGTTATGCGGCTTGGTAGTGAGCATAAGTTTTTATTCAGAGCCCTTGAGATTATTACCCCCAATATTAGAGGAGGTGATATTAAGAATCACACTGAGAGTAGGGAGAGTAAATGGATAATCAGGTTAAGGGCAGATAGAGGCTCTGGTCTCAATGAGAGAGCCTCTATTAAACCAGTCCTTAGGAAGCATAGGAATATAAAATTTTGATGAACCACAAGTTTTGTTTCTTGCTCTCAGTGTACACATTAGTGGTTATGTATGTATTATCCATTAGTATGATTTTATGCATTTCGTGCATTTTATTATATTTATATTCATATGTTTTTATTTTTTTATGTATGGTTGTTCTTTGTTTGTATCAGGCATAAGTAGATATGTTATTCTCCTGTTTCCTATACATTATATGTATTTGTTCAATTTTTATTGCATTATATGAAATGATTAGAAGCTGTGTGTGATAGGGCAGGGTTAAATATTTCTCTGTATATAACAGGGTTATAGGCTTGGTCATTTGTGATC
Source organism: Protopterus annectens (assembly GCF_019279795.1). Taxonomy (NCBI): domain Eukaryota; kingdom Metazoa; phylum Chordata; order Ceratodontiformes; family Protopteridae; genus Protopterus; species Protopterus annectens. The sequence continues at coordinate 875,818,781 of NC_056748.1, forward strand.
TGATGAAGCTCGTGGAGTGAAAGCGCTAATCTGACCTGCAGTTTACTTGTGCGTTAATAAAGTCCTTTTTGGTTTTACTTGTGTGCTCTGCTTCGCTTTGGTTCCTGCTGTTTTCATAAGTTAGTCTGTATACGTCCATTTTTTTCACCCATTCATTTTGTGTTTTTCATACTCACTCTACCGTGTCCCAACATTTCAGTTCATTACCTGGTAAAAAAACATCATTACAAAGGAATATGGCAAATGGATTTATTTTTAAAGAAACAAAAGCAAGAATTCATTATGGTTGCAAGCATTTTTAGTTGAGCTGAAGGAACCTAGAGTGTGCGTAGGGAAGGATGAGCCTTATGAATTTTTTTCTATAATTTTATTGATTGTCTGCTTAAGGACTCCCTTTCAGTCACAGCCTAGGCCAGATGAGAGACAATACATTGAAAGCAATGACATCATGTTTTTGTATAAAACATAAAACTAAGAAATATTACGTGTTAATTAAATCCTTAGATCTAGTGTTTCTGATGTTCGTTTTGTGGATGTGCAAATGTTCCATCAGAGCTGGATCTATGGATGCCTCATATGCCAAATATAGATCACTTGTCATTAACCTATAAGTGGCAGACTTTTGAGATAGGGCTTTAAGGTGATCCATGTAGAACAATATGTTTATTCTCCTGGTAAGGAACCATTGTGGGTGTACCAACTGTTGCATATGTCTGGTCAGGTACATGCCAAAGGGGGCATTATACTTAATGATGGGTCTGATAAGGGTCAAATAAAGTGGCACTATGACTTCCTTGGACCTGGATGCCAATTCTCTTACTTGTAAGTTGGGAGAAACACCAGTCAGAATTTCCCAGTAAACAAAGAGAAATAAATAAAAAATAAATAAATAAGAAATAAGAAAATAATGACATAATCAGTGAACAGTACTCAATGGCCAACTCATTTTAGAGAAAGGATTAAAAATCCAGGCTATCCATCTGAGATATGACGTTATCCATTTTTCTGAAAGCAGTAGGATTCATTGGTTTCTGCAAGGTTCATTTTCAGCTTACATCTATGTTTTTCATAATTAGATACATTATATTATTCTGCAGGAGGCACTGTGGCACAGTGATTAGCATTTTTGTCTCAGAGCAAGAGATTCTCTGCTCCGATTCTTGGCTAGGTTTTTTTTAAAACTTTACAGTATAGCCAGAACCCAACTCTAAACTGATACAGTAGTCAGGGATCCCAGCACTTTCATTGACAACTCCCTCTCCTTCAACTGCCATGTAACATTAGTAGTCCTCCCTTAGTCTGCTGTCTGTGTTCACTCCCATAGTGGACCTTCCCTGCGGGTACTCCAGGCCACTATAATTCAACAGTGTGTGTGGACCTTAAACTGATACCCTTACTTCTGACCACCTGTTTCTGCAACCAACTAATATTCTCAAAGACTTCCTAAGTATGTGTCCTTAGTGACAAATAAATATTGAGAGCTAATCTTCTATTAACACTGCATTTCTACTTAAAATTGTAGTAGCGTTCATAGTGTAACAATATAATATAGTTTGAATGTGCTCATCGCTACGTGGAAGCTAAGCAAAAAAAAAAAAGACGCCAGCAGCCCTAATCTATTTAACTATCCCTTCCTCTCATTCTTTACTGTCCTTTTTCCCTCTTTCAACTACTCTTATTCCCAGGGATCTTTCGTGGTCTGTCACATATTTGGTCACTGCTCATGATTATTACCCTGATCTTGCTGTTTGTGCTGTCCCTGCATCTCTTCAAAAGTCATACTGCTAATTTGTTTTTCTTCTGTTTCTCTGCTCTGGCATTACTTTAAAGAAAACCTGTACCCATAGTTGTACCAACTAAGGCTAATATTTCTCCTAGTGCCTTTTGTCTTGCTGGTCAACTGCTCAGTGCATATTTTTCTCTGGCTTTTTTGTTCCATCTCTCTATTCTCTATCCCTAGCTAGTCAGTCTACTTTCACTGATTATTTTTTTGTTTGCGCTACTCTAACCTGGGTGTTAGCCCCACTCTGTTCACCCTCACTATGCTTGGGCTCACTTCACTTCCTACCCTACCCACCATTCCCACCCACCCCATTACAATTTCATTTATACCATCCGCTCCCACCCCTTCCTTTCCCCAACATCCAAAAACAAACAACTTCCTATGAAACCTCAGATTTCATCACTTCCTCACTTTACCTACTCCCACAACACTCCTCTATTCCCCGCCCTTCACACAAACATGAAACACCTTATAATTACCACCTCACTCCTCCTTCTGCTCTCAACTCTAACAGCCTATCACAGCTACCTCCCTAGTCCATTACTTATCTCACCTACCTCCCATACCAATGGCAAACATTATCCACCCCCCTTCTTTAATATCTCCTTTGCCCTTTTCCACCTCCCCCTCATGTTATCACAAACTATATAGATTGCAAATCCATCCCCCTACTTATAACCTAAATTTAAATTACACAAACTGCATCTAGCCATTGTTATACTCTCTCATTTCAGTAATAGTTTACATCTGGAGCATACACCCCAACCCTGGCCCCTCTACCTCTTCCCAAAACCACTCATCTCCCTTAACCACTACCCCCTATTTCTCCAAACATCTCTCTCTCCTCCTTGCCTACTTTACCAAACCCTACTTCCACTAAACACTTAGCCATATATTCCCTCAACATCCAAAGCCTATCCAACAAAGTTACTGAATTCAATGCATGGATAGCCCATACTACCCTTAACAGTCTTTCGTTATCTGAAACATGGCATATCTCTAATAAGGAAATACTCCTACCAGGCTATAATATCTGCCACTCAGATAAGTTCCCAAAAAAGGGGGTGGTGTTGCCAACCTCCACTCAAACAGACTCAATCTCTCTCCATTACCCACACCCCTCCCTGACTTTCACCCAGCTGAACTCATAGTACTAAACTGCCATCTTAGCCCCCACAAAAAAACTAGCTGTTGCTTCCATCTATATCCCTCCTGGAAACAACTTAGCCATCTTGGAGATGATTCTATCCTGGTTTTCCCACAACATACCATATGAAACCCTCATCTTGGGTGATGTCAACTTAGACTGGTCCAAACTCAAAACTGACTCTCCCCAACATAGTATTAATCTGCATGGTTTCCACCAGCTTATATCTTCTCCCACTCATCACCATAAAAACCCAATCTCCAACTTTATAATTAACTGGATACTCACCAACTCCACTCAGCTATACCACAGCCCTTCAACATATCCAGACCAACTTAGCGACCACCTCCTCATCTCTATCCTTCAATACCCCTCCCAATTTCCCAAATCCTACCTCTATAGAGACTGCCACAAACTCTTCAACTTCAGTCTAGCCCAATTCAGTTCTATTTTATCTTCCATAGACTAGCCGATCCTCAAGCTAATCCCTCTCAATGATGCCATAAATAGATTTAATAGTATTTTCCTGGACACCCTGAACTCATTTGCCCCCTCTAGAAAGATTATACTAAAATCCAATTATGCTCCCTGGCTTTCCAAGGAAACAAAGTCCCTTATGCTAGAAAGAGACAAAGCATGGAAAGCTTGGATAAAAACTAAGGACTTACCCCTACTTCATAACTACAGACATCTGAGAAATCTCACTAAAAAGCATACCAATAACAACAAAAGGTCCTTCTATAACTCTGCCCAACTTAATAACAAATCCAACCCTCAAATGTTCTGGACAGCTATTAATAAAATCCTTTCTCCAGGCTCCCTCCAAACCCCTCCCCTTACCCTAACTCATTTCCTCTTGAAACAGCTACTCTACTCAATAAACACTTTATCGATGCTATTCAAACACTCATGCCTCCCAACTGTAATACTACTCCTCTGCCTACCCCTCCCAACCCATCCAACAAAACCCCTTTTTCTTTACACCCTGTTTCCACTTCCTACATTCGATCACTTCTCCAAAAGCTCAAACCCAGCTCTTCCTGCACTGATAACCTACCTCCTTCCTTTCTTAAACTTGTTGCAGATTCCATTGCCTACCCAGTATCTATACTAATTAACAGATTTTATACAAGAATCTACTGCCCCTTCACTATTGAAATCCTTTTATACTACTCCACTGCATAAAGGTAGAAGCTCTACCGACCCATCTAACTATAGACCCATAGCTATCCTATCCCCCTCTCTAAGAGTCTCGAAAAATGTATCCATTCACAACTACTGAACCACCTTCTTGAACACAACCTTCTCACTCCTACCCAGCATGGGTTCTGTCCCAACCACAGCAGAACTACTGGCCTCTTATTTTTCACACATACCATTACTGAAGCCCTTGATAATAACAAATTGATATCTTGTCTTTTCCTGTATTTATCTAAAGCTTTCGATACAGTCTCCCATCCTCTCCTACTATCCAAACTTGCAAATCTCAATATGTGTTCCTCCACCCTTGCCTGGTTCACCAGTTACTTATCCTTTAGGCCACAATTGGTCAAATGGCTCTCTTCTTCTTCCCTTTCTTACTTGACTCAACAGGGGTCCCACAAGCGTCCATCCTAGGGCCCCTCCTGTTTAATGTCTTCACCAATGATCTTCATACAGCTGGCAAACCATTTTCCCTCATCCAATATGCAGACGATTCAGTTCTGATCTCCACCTCAAACAACATCTCTGAACTCCATGTTCTCACTCAACAGGTCTTCCTATCTACAGAACACTGATTATCTACCAACCTACTCATCCTCATTCCTAAAAAAACAAACTCTTACTATTTTTCCCTTGATCACTAGCTCATCGCAAATCCTCCTTTGCCATTACTTCCTCAAATAACACAACTATTCAACCAGAATCCCACACCAAACTCCTAGGGGTCATTATTGATAATGAACTCAAATTCAACTTGGATATTCTACAATGTATAATAAAGACAAACCAAAAGCTTGGTTTACTATATCACAATAAAAAATTCTTAACTACAAAATTCCAAACTCACCCTTGCTCAAGTTCTTCTCCTCCCCTCCCTTCTTTACACAGCCTCTGTGCACACCAAATATTCAAACTACAACCTTAAACAAACTCCAGCAAACATATCATAAGATAGCTAGATTTACCACTAACTCTCCCTACAATACTCATCACTGCCTAGCCCTAAACTCTCTCCACTGGCTTGAATTCCCCCATTTACTGTTATCACAACTTAAATGTTACATACTATTCTCTATAAACCATCAGCTTGCTCTGCTCTCTCTTCCTTCATTGCTATCTGTTATCCACCTCGTACTCTCCGTACATCAAATCAGCAACTTCTACACATACACTATCCCAAAAAATCATTGGGCAAACTTCTATATAAGTACACTGTGGCCCAAGTATAGAACAAACTTCCTAGAGACATATGTTGTACCTTACACCCATCCCACTTCAAAGAGAAACTCATACTTCATCTACTCAACTCCAAAACCTGCCCTTTTCAAGCCCCAACTTAACTCCCCTTCCCTAAGCTGGTTCTCCCCCATACACATAAGTATTTCTCCCACAGAGAATGCTTACTAGTCCTAGCTCTCTAACCACAACTGTTGAATTTAAAACTTGTTTTAAATATGTATATACTTAGCTACTCTGTGTAATTATAATAAGTTTATTTCCTTGTATAATGAATTTTCTGCTAGATCTCCTTAGGTAGTATACTTACTGTATGTAAAAATGTTGCATTTTTTTCTGTAAACTGTATTTTTTTCTTGGACCTTTTCTCCTTGGGTCTCCACCGAAAATGGGCCACAAGCCCAGTTGGACAAACCTGGTTAACAAATGTCAATAAATAAAATAAATAAATAAATAAATAGTCAGGAAATCCTTCAGTCTTGCCCATCTGATATCTATAGGTACATCATCCAAGTCAAACGGAGTTGTCATCCCTCTGTATTCACTTGTGATTATGCAGTATAATGTTCCCTCTGACATATATCTTTCCAGATACAATAAGCAGCTTGAAAGGACTTAGAAGCCCATAATCAAAAAGATGGTTGACTTAAAATCCCGTAGCTACCAGGGCAGACTTGAAGCCTTATCCTTGTATCCTGTCACCTATAGACTCCTATACTGAGCTGTATGTCTTGTATCCTATGCATCAGTCTTCCGATTCCTTAATATCTTTGTATGGAGAAAATTTTGTTTTTTTATCTGTACTGAAATGCAACCCGTACAGTTGGAAAAAAGACACACATTTTTTAAATACATTTATTGAGAGAAAAATAACATGTACATGCACAAACAGATCTACCAAGGAAAAAGTTTTTAGTAATAGCATCACACACCATTGTAAAAATAATGAACTGCTTTTATTAAAAAAAAGTACAAAAAGATACAAACAAAAAAAAACATAATGCATAGAACAAGATAAACAAACATTAACATCTGCCTGCCCAACTTTGTTTTCTTGCACCTCCAAAACACAGACAGTTCCACCATCTTTCAAACTAAAGATTTGAACATCTACCAAAATATAAAACTTGCATGTGGGGGAGATATGTTACCCATTGTTTACCACATCTCTATAACAAACTGCCTTTAGATATAAAACAAGGTGACTCCCTCATATCTATTAAGACCAGCCTTGACAATTGGATGGATATCCAGAAATTTCCTGGTCTTACTGGCTTTGCCTTCCTGGTGATGAGAGGTAGTTCCTAAGGGTAAGTATTGGCAGGGCGTATATGATCTCTAAACTTACTTGCCTAGTAATTCCAATTATCCTGTGAGTATTTATATCCTTCCTTTGTTCACATGGTTCTCTCTTACACCTCAAAGACATGTGATTGGTGGATTGGTGACTCTAAATTATCCACTGATGTACATGTAGTGTGTGTGTGTGTGTGTGTGTGTGTGTGTGTGTGTGTGTGTGTGTGTGTGTGTGTGTGTGTGTGTGTGTGTGTGTGTGTGTGTGTGTGTGTGTGTGTGTGTGTGTGAGGGGGTGTATGATATGGAAGAAATCCTCAGTGATCATCTTCCATTCCCTACTTGCCTAGTAAACTCTGTAGATGGTAGTGGCAGTCCATATTGTTATTATAAGTGCAGATATGACTCAACAGTATTGCATAGATGTAATTCCATAGGAAAATATTCCAGTTAACACGAAAAGCTTTACTTAAAGTAATTTTTTAATGTTTGTTGAGCTTACCTTTGCAAAACGACATATGGTACAAAAACTGCCAAACAGTGCTTCTTACTATTAGGGGGCATTTTTTTCTTCTGTTCAAAGGAGAAGTCCAACTTTAAAAAGTTTGTTTTTGATACACTAACATCAGTGAGGAAAACAGTAAACTTGAATCTTAGTGGTGGTAGTGTATTAAAAATGTGTTGCATCCATAGATTTTTAATGGTCACAAAAATGCTTGACCAAAACATGCTACCCAATGATAGGAAATACTAAATTTATATGGGGTGTGGTTTAATATTAAGCTTAAAAAAACAGCCCAAATAAATAAGTATAGACAAGTGGGAAAATGCATTGCAGTACTTAACTTATCAAATACTAAGATGCATTCACTAGCACCAGAAAAACACTTTTAAGATCCTCTCCCTTAATCCAAACTGTGGTCTGTCGTGTCCCATTGATCTTGGAAAGAGAGTGAGGAGCTGCAGGATTTTAATGTAAGTCTATGGGCTAAGAGAGGACAATAGTTAAGATCATACCTCTCAAATGTCTAGATTTTTTCCTTAAACATTGTCTATTTTTCATAAAATTGTGGGTTTCTGGAAAATTCCTGGCAAGTCTTTGAGGACTGAAGTCAGAAAATAATGGCAGACAATTGAGTTTCAGACTTTATATCCTTCCGAAAATTCATGTTAATGTAAAACCTGTTATTCTCTCAACTTTCTAAGTTTATAAGAGGAATAGTTAAAAAGTGTCCCTATTTTGGGCCTTTGTCCCCCCATTATTTGTAGCTGTGTCCAGATGTCTTGCTCTAAGAGGTTCTAAGGTATGGTTAAGGTACAGCAGCAGAAATATAAGGAATGCCAGATGAAGGAAGGCACAAAGAGTTTCTCTTTCTAACTAACAGACAGTGACACTGAAAGCAATTTGGAATGGGAGGTAAAGCTACATATGTTGCTGACTGCAGCTGGAAAATACAGTTGTGTAAGTTAACTTACCATTACAGCAAATGTTCATATAGATGACAGTTGCAGTAGCCTATGCTGTATGGGTTATTTCCTGCCAAGGTTATGCCAACCAGTGAGCATTCAAAACTTCAGGGCACTGTTCACATGTCCTAATTGCTGAAGAGGTCAAGAAGAGTCATAAAAAGTCAAAGGTTAGGTTGCCAAACCTTCATAGCTTTCTTGCCTTTGAATAAGGAAGACTAGAACCCTGAGTATAAGGTATATGCTGGGAACACAATGAAACAAAAATATCCACATCATGGCAAAAAACAAGACGGAAAAAAGGGGAATGGAGATAGGATGTCACTACTGCAACAGTGATCTAGTCGAACATCTGCTGTTATTGTGAAGTATCTTACACACTATGTTCATCATTAGATCCTTGTTGCAGTAGCCTAGGCTGTTTGGGTAGATCACTGGAGCATACAGAGAATGTGGAAAGAGGCAGAGGTGTCTGAGTTTAGTAGCCCCTGGAGAATAGTTGTAGCAAAACCTGCTCTAGACATTGAAAAAGGATCTAACATGTAATGCTTTGTAAAAGTATGCACAGGTGACCAAGATGCTTCCACTAAAATTAATTCTAGAGCTCACTGCTTTCCAAAACAGGAACAGAAGTCAAAACCCTGGTAGAATAGGCTCTGTCCTTGCCTGGAAGTGACTTGTCATGGTATCAATAACACAAAATGTGTTAACTGTCTGTTTTGCCACTGATAATATCTTTTTCTAACCTTCATAGGAAATAAACAGTTGATATGAAGTCCAGAAGATTTTAGTCCTGTCAGTATATATTATCAAAGTTGTCTGTGGATATCCAGAGTGTATAGAATTCTTTCTCTTTTATTTGCTGAAATAGAAAAAAGACAAGAAGATGAATACATTGTCTCAAAGTAGACTGAAACCACTTTTGCTGTGAATGAAGGATTTGTTCTCAGAGAGAACTTATCCTTATGAAAAATGAGATAGGGTTATCTGATCATAAGAGCTTGTAACTCAAATACTCTTGTAGCATTTGTCAGAGCTATGAGTAACATTGTTTTCCATATCATGAACTTCATTTCAGACTGATAAGCTGGTTCAAATGTAAAAAGTCTAAATTTCTCTAAAACAAGACTGAGATCCCAATGAGGAGTCACCTGTCTTCTTTGTGGATGGATATGCAGAACCCTTTTCAAAAACTGTTGGACTTCAGGTTGAATAGAAGGGGGTATCTATGGGCAGACAAGCAGAGATGGCAGACAAATAACTTTTGATAGGTGAATAAGAAAGATCAAAGGATAATAACTCACACAAATATTGAAGAATCAGAGGCATCTGAACCTCAAAAGTGTCTTGGTTCTTATTCTGACACCAACTAGTTTTATTCACTTGCCCTTGTATGTTTTCAATAGCAGGTTTCTTAGACCTATTTAATACATGCTACACATCCTCAAAAAACGGTTGCCTAAATGGTATTAAAGCTCTATCATCCTGGCTGTTAACTGAAGAAGTCTCAGGTTGGGCTGTATCAAACAACCCCTGTCTTGTGTAAGTCACATCTGTGAAAAAGCCTGTGGCAATTGCCCTTGGTTATTTCTAAAAGAAGGAATAATCACTGTTGCCTGGCCAAAAGAAAGTCACCACACTGATCTTTGAAGAGTCCTTCTGAATTTTTTGAATGACCCAAGAAATCACTGGAAAGAAATATAGAAGTTCCCTTCAATGGAAGTGAAAATGCATCTGCCTTCCAGGCCTGTTTGTAAGGAATGTTGAAGCAGAATTTCTTTTAACTGTCTATTGTGAATGGAAGCAAGCAAATCTAACAGATGCATTCCCACAGCTGGAGCAATTCTTGGAAGATCTCTAGGTTCAATTTCCATTCATGACGGTTTGTCTTGGTCCTGCTCAGCTTGTCTGCAATAATGTTTTCCACTGATGGAATGTAGGAAGCATGAAGGGAATGACTGAGCTGAAAGGCTAGTTCCCAGTCTATCATAGCAACTCTTCAAAGGGGATAAGACCTGGATGCCCCCCTGTTTAGGTCTACCACATCACTGTAGTGTTGTGCTGAATGTAATTACTAGCAGAGGTCCGAGAGTATAAAGTTGATTTACAGATTTGAGAGCATTTATTACTGCCAGTAACTCTTTGATATTTGTGTTTCAGTCTGTCGTGTTTGATCCACAGACCTTAACTTTCACCTCTTCTGAAACAGCTCCCTAAGCAATGTCTGAGGCATCTGTGGTTACTGACTGCATAGGAGCTGAAGGGGAGAGGGAGAGATCTGGACTAGAAATAAATGGTCTACCTACCAAAGTAATTCCTTTTTGACAAACCCCATCACTGGAATTTGAAAAGAGAAGGGATGTTGGTGTTGGGTCCAAACAGATTTGAGAAACCATTGACCTTTTCTCATGTGCAGTCTGTCTATAGGAATCGTCAGAATAGTAAAAGCCATGAAACCCAGAATCCCGAGATATTCCCTGTTTGAGGTCAGAGGCTGGATTGAGAAGATCAGAAACTGTTCCTTGTACAGGTCTAGATTGTCCTGAGGAAGAAAAGCCCTCATGATGGACGTGTCCAGAAGCCAACCCAGAAACACTATCCTGTGAGAAAGAATGAGATAACATTTCTGCAAATTCATCCAAAAGCCCAGCCTGAGAAGATGTTTTTTACCCAGGCTAAAAAAATTCGTCACATTTTGAAAAAGTGTCACAAATATAAGACAATCATCTAAGTCAGGAAAAAATGTGAATGTTTTGTAACCTGGGATGAGCCAAAACAGACATCAGAGAGTTTGTAAATACCCTTGGAGCTGTAGATAGTCCAAAGGGTAAGACCGAGAACTGAAAATGTAAGCCAGGTACAGAAAATGTTAAAACGTGTCTGAAGTCTTTTAGAATTAGAATGTGATAATCATCTTTTAAATCCAGAGTTACCAAAAAGAAAACATTGAGATGTGGAATGAATGGTACTATGGCTTGAAGAGAAAGCATCTTGAACTTTGGAACTCTGATGTGAAGTTTTAGAAAATAAAGTTCTGGGACTGATCTCCACGTTCCTTCTTTCTTTGGCACCAGAAAGACTCTTGAATAAAAACAAATTTCTTGTTTGTTCTGAGGGAACTGACTGTATTACCCCTAAAGACAGCATTTGCTCTAGAATTAGAGGAAAATAAAAATATCTGGCTTGAGGGATAAGAAGGAATCCCATGAAAATGGAGGTGGGAATGGAGTCCTATTGACAATTGTAGCATTTCTGTTTAATTGCCAAAACCCAGTTGTCTGAGGTTATCTGAAGTCACTGAGGGAAATGAAGACCTAGATGAAAGATTTAATGAGTTGCCAAGGTGGGGGTGGGGGGGGTGGCACTTGGAGAATATAGTCAGTCTCCCTTTTTGGACTGTATTTGGTTCTGGGAGGTTTTGCCTTTCAGTTTTTTGAGCCTCCTTACCATTACTGAAATTATGTTTGCCTGTACTTTGCTGAGACTCTTTTGTTTTATAAAAAAAGTACACGTACTGTGAGGAAAAAATTATTAAATTTTCAGAATGTGAGTTTGAAAAATCTATGTAACTCCATGAATTTTCCTCCCTCATCAAATACTTTAAGGGACACCACAGAAGACAGACCAAAAAGTACCTCTCTATCTAGGGGAGAATTTCAAATCTCATCCTTGACCTTTTCTGGTAAATTTTATAAATGAAACTAAGCAACTTCTCCTATAACTGATCTACTACCAGCTGCTTCAGGATACGACATCAGCAGAGTCATAAGAACACTTCAAAGAGTGTCTAACTGAGAAACAACCGCTGTTGAAGAATTCAGAGAAGTTTTGAACTCTGAAGATGGGAGGTTAGATATTAACTTTTTCATATTTTCAAAATAAGCAAACAGGTATTTTGACATACGGGCCTGACAATACAGAATTCTGAAGCATAAGCAGAAGAAGAATGCATTTCTTTCCAAATCTGTCAAAAGCTTTTCCCTCTTTGTAAGAAGGGATGGAGTAAGCATTCACCAAGTGTTTGGTCCCAGATAGTTTAGTCAAAAATACATAAATAAATAACTGCAGGATCTGATTTGGAATTAGAAAATATATATTTGTGGGACTAATGTACCTTATCCAGTCTGTCAAGTTTTTGGGGGGCAGGGAGATGACTGTCAACCAGGCTGTCAGGAAACACCCTCTAAAGCTGGCATCGCAGAAGGAACATCTGTAACAAATCATAACATTTTTGTTGGCATATTGGCATTTCTCACTGTTCCCAATAAAACAATTTTCATTATGGTTATAGCTTCAGAAAAAGATAACTCCTCAGGTGGAAATCTGAAAAAGAATTCTTCAGAGTCAGATCCCCTTCCTTCGGTGTAGGTACTACAGAATTATCTACCCAGTCAAAATCTTGCCCTTCTGTTAGGAATCTGTATCAGACAATTAGAAACATTCCTCTAACTTTAAATCACAGTGAGGAATCAGAACTAAGGCATTACAGGCCTGAAATAAGCCCTTAGCAAATCCCATCATATCTGCCCTTTCTCTCTCTTGTGAAGACCCAGCTGAAAATGACTGACCATACAAGGGGCTGTTTGCTAGGAGTCAGGCTCCTTTGCCTTAGTGGTAAAATACCATCCACTTCCTCCTTCATGACCAAGAGTGGTACTCCCTTGTTGGACAAGGACATTCCAGTAGCAGCAGATGGAATGGCTAACTCCTGGTCCTTAGTGGCTTCTCAAGGAGCAGTAACAGTGGGATCAAAAGAAGATAATGAGCATTCTGAGGTACCTGATTTGGCTACCAAGTCCCTCATAGGTGGCTAAGTCATTAAGGAAGCCAGCCTGTCTACCGAAGACTCCTGTGAAGCTTTCTTCTTCTTATAGATAGGGTGGGAAGAAATGAAGAGTCCAATGCTTGCTACATGATTAACTGAAACAATTGCCTGAAAACCGAGTAGAATAGTCTGATAGAATCAGTTAACTTCTTCACAAGAAAATCACAGTTTTAGTGTAAACATTTCTATGACAGCCCCCAGAACACTAGTATAAGCCCCCATCTCTGCAATCCCATACAAAAAAGTAAAAGTTGTGTAGAAAAAAATTATGTAAAGCAATCTTCCCCAAACAGCCCAATTTAACAAAAGTTAACTTGCTGAAGAAAGCTTTTAGTGACAACCACTAAAAATAAATTTCCCAAATACATTAGCAGCTTTTCTGTATACAATGAAAACTTTTCCTCAGAAAAGGTAAAGTGGAAGGTTTTCCCCAGAAGTGTACTTATCTGCCCAGTCTTGGTAAAACCTTAGCTAACCACTCATCACTCAAAGCCCACAGGGAAAGCACATTTCAACAGCAAGAAAGTTCTGAAGGATTGGCACCATAACTACTGACTTTATATCACTCTCCTCAAGCCCTTTAGTGGTTAAAGTATATGGAAGCTGCTCAAAAGTTTTGAATGCTGGCTGGTTGTCATATTCTTGGTAGGATATAACCCATACAATTTAGACTACTGAAACAGTAATCTAATGAATTTTTAAGGATAACAACTGGTATACTAGCTTGGGGATGGAAAAGTTGATGGCATTCACTTTTTTATAGCTCAGAATGATGGTTGAGGGATAGAGTATGATCAAGCTAGAGGCTCACATATTTAAGCTTCTTTACCTGAGTGATGGAAATCTTAAATGGAACCAAATTCTTTATTCTTTGCCTGATTTGAAAATTTATCCAAGGTGTTTTATTGGCCTTTTTTTTTTGCCAACTTGATTCAGATGAACCAGTCCTAAAGTTTATCAAAGTTGGTGTATAGGCCTCTTTGAGCTATATAGCCTGTTTTCTTGAATCAGAATGTTTCAGATCATCTGCATAAATTACTTTGCTATTACAAGCCTACTTTTTGAGATAGATCATTATTAAAGGAAGAACAAGACAGAGCCAATAACAGAGTTCTGGGGGTGTCGGCTTTGAAAGGCTCCAGCTAAAAGGAGATTTTACCTGAGAAAACTCTGAAAGACCTGTGTAGCAGGTAGCTCTGGAATCATATCAGTGTCCCACTTTCAGAGCTCATTGTCTTTAGTTTTTGCTAACAATAATCTATTATCATATTCAAAGGTATGCAAAGTATGGATAAGAAGGATGACAGCAAGGAGACCTGTATCATCATTCAGGTAAATCATACCTGTGAAACATTACATTACAGAGACTTTCCTAAAGTCATAGTTGAATTTGTGAATGTAGTCCATAGTTTACCTAATCCAAGATTTGATTATAATTTAATATTACTTGTGAAAACTGTCAAGCTGTCTTAGAGTCACAGTAGATCAGAAGTTTTGTTGGCCACCAGGAGACAATCTTAGGTAGGCTGAAGATTATTATATTTGAATTGTGTGGGGAAACATGCCCATAGTAAAAGACTGATTAAAGGTGCTGGCTGGCAGGCATGTGATTATTAGCCTTATCATTTTAAGAAACATAGTTTGCAATGTAGAGATATTAAAGGAACTGTTGGTTTATGACTTTTCAAATAGTTTACAAACAGTATTGTTGGTAGTCAAGTGAAAGTTGAAAGGGGGATATCAGGAAGGAAGATGGAGGGTTGCAGATGGTGGGTCACTGATGTTTGTCCACCAAGGGAGGTAATAAGCCCACAATTAGGGACAGATGTGTCAGTATGAACCTTGATCTTATTCAGTTGTATACAGCTAAGGCTTGACCAGCCTACCTGCTTGTTATATGTCATATGTCCTGATAAATCTTCAATAATCATGTTTTGGGTAACTAGCAAAAACAGCCTGCTTTTTTCTAGGAAATTCCTTTCTTCTGCATCATTAGTAACATGGCTTTTCCTTCTGCGTTAAGAGTTCTTGGTATTGCAATTGCCCAGGATCCCAGAGATTTTCAAATATTTCCAGGACCTGTTCTTTACATTAAGCTGCTGCTTAGTATCAATGATCAGCTGATGACATTTATTACCCATAAGGCTTCTATGTAATAACTTTCTGCTACTTTATAAATATAATATTCTGCATGGTTATGATTATTTTCCTTAAGGATCTGCATCCAAAATCTCAGAAGTTTTTAAATAATTTTGAGTACTTTATCTATTAATTCACATATGTCAACAACTTTTGATTTTAGCATTTTCCACTGAAAGACCTTGTTTCTACTGAAACAGTCTGTTTAATGTGTGAAAAATCAATTTGAGTAATTTTATACAAGTAATGAGCTGTACAGTATGTTGCATTTGGGATGGGGGATAAAGTATTTGATAAACCAATTGAGTGAAAGCAGGACTTGGTAAATATACCTACAACCAGCCATACTATTAATTTTTCTGACATCTTCCTTTCCTTATTTATGGTCACAAGATGGGAAAAGTTTGTCCTGGTATTCAGTTGGCTTAAGGCAGAGAACTATTGCTGTATGGGACACCGCTAATACTATATCCATTTAATAGGGTAGGTTGCTACATTGGGTAGGTTGGTTGTTGTTTTTGTGTTGATCAAGGCTTGTTAATTATACAGAATGTTAAATAGTTTGTGTTTAACTTAAAAAAGAGTAACATGAAGCAGATGTACAGACAGAACTCTCCCATTCGTTTCTACTATATCCCCTCTTGAAAAGTATTTACCCTTACACAAGAAGAAACCATCATTAAGTTTGTTTATATATTAATTTGTTAATCATTGAAGTGGGTTGGCTCCATTAGACCCTTTTCAGCCAAGGGCCTGGTTCTAGGTAGACCAAGGAATTTAATACACAGTGATAGAGCAAGAATAGTCAATAAATGTACCAATCACTCATGGATCTGGTGGAAAACAGTAAAGGTTAAAAAGGCAAAGCTGGTTACATAACACAGATGAAGTGCAGGCAGTAAGAACACATAGAAGAGAAACAATCAAAACAGTCTAGAACAAAATAAGTGTCTATCAAAACTGAGCATGGCAGAAATTTATTGGAAATGCAACAAAATAAATAAGTTATCAGAGAAAATAAAAGGGCCAGTATATTTTCTAGTTATAGCAGCAGAAATCACTAATACAAAATGAACAACATTCCAACAAAATTTGGATTGTGATAATGAGAAGGGAGGTGAAGAGAAATTTATTTACTGTTGCCACAGAAAGATTAGCTTCTGAGTATGTTTACAAACTCTGATAGTCAATGGGAAACAGTGACTCAGCTGGCACGATGGTTAAGGTCTTCACCTCCCAAGCACAAGACACAAGGTTTGATTTTGATCTCCAGCCAATGCTTGTATGGCATTATCACATCCTCTTTGTGTCTTTGTGAAGTTATTTGTACCTCCCAAAAACATACTGTTTCCACATCACACTTACCCAAGAATGGAGTTGTGGGTAGCAGCACAGATTCTAGATGGTATCTGCCACATTAATACCTATGTGGTGTAGAATGTTACACCTCTAGCAGTCCATACACTTCTTGCATTCCAGGGTATTTTCTTTAAAATAAACTTAAAAAGCATAAGATAAACAAATATAATTTTTTTTTGTGAAAAATAAAAGCTAATAAAACTGTACAAACAGCAATGTTATCAATAAGAAATTAATAGTGCATTCATAGTCTTTTCCATTAATACTGTACTATATTAAATCCCAAATTATATTTTTCTAAACTTTGACAAACATATTTTCATATATTGAAAACCATACAACCTAGACATCTATAGTTAGAACATTTTTGTTAACCAGGCATAAGCTTTCACATGACAACAAGACATTTCTCTAGAAGTACATGTTTACGGACATTTAGACAGAAATATGAAAACCTGTTTAAGTGTATAATTAGCAGTGCAAATAATACTGTATATATCTGAAGATGTGCAACTTACAGTGCAAATGTTAAAGACAGTTTTCTTCAACAACATCTAAGGATTTACCTAATATTATGCTACAGTTTGTAAGGCTCTCTGGTTTTGAACTATTAAGTACAAATGGAAATATTGCTTATTTACATAATTACAAACAACTAGCAATATTTCCAGTATAGTGTGATATAAACCAGCATTTTCAGCAAATTGTCCTGTCTCCTACATTGGTGTTTCACCATACACCTCAATAAAATGTAAGTTTCTCAATTATAAAAATATGAACATATAAATAATAAGTTGCAAACAAAGATGTTGATAATGGATGACCTGAATACACATAACATAACGGGACTGTTTGGGTCCACATGGGTGGGGCAACAGGAATAAAAAAAGGAAGACCATTCTAGACTTCTTTCTGGTAAATGACTTTATAGTAAGCAACCATGACTCAAAAAGAGAGACAGTCGCAAGATCCCATACAGGAGAGGCTGATATGCAACTCAGATATACTTTAGGTATACTCTTTCATAGCAAAGAAAGGGCAACAGGCTGACTCAGCAGTTGCAAAGTCATCTCCAGTGAAACAGTTAGCCCACAGCATAAAACACTGCTGACCACAATCAGCTGCAAGCAGTGGTTAGAGAAGGATCTAAGGACAACCGAGACTTGGCTAAAGACCTTGAAGTTGACTGGATGGAAAGCACAATAATTCAGGGAAATACTCAGAGCTCTAGCACCTCAGGAAGAAGAGGAAATAGATGGAGCTGAACAAGAATGGCAGCACCTCAAATCAACATGTGTGAGGACTACAGAACAAATATTCAGCCCAGTTAGGTATGGAAAAAAGGTGCATAAGGAAAGCTGGTGGTGGAACATAGAAGTCCAGGAAGACATCAAAGAAAAAAAAAGAATGAGTGCAGGAAAAAGTAGGAGATAAAAAATATGGACCAGGCTAGGAAGGAATACTGGTTGGCTAACAAACAGGCTAAGAAAGGAGTTGCAGTAGCAAAGAACAAGGCATCAGAGGCACTCAACCAGCTTCT
The DNA here is from genome assembly GCF_019279795.1 of Protopterus annectens. Classification (NCBI taxonomy): domain Eukaryota; kingdom Metazoa; phylum Chordata; order Ceratodontiformes; family Protopteridae; genus Protopterus; species Protopterus annectens. Next base: position 875,836,773 of record NC_056748.1, read on the forward strand.
GTAATGTGACTCAGAAGATGGCACATAGAAACTATATTGGGTTACAAGGCAAAGACAGAAAGATAATGAAGATAGTCAGACACCCTTCATAAAGGATAGCAGTCCTCTGGATATCAAAGGCAGATGGAAGGAATACTTCCAGCAGCTTCTTAATGAAGAAAACCCCACAGAAGCTGTACTGTCCCAGACACTGCCTACGATGAGAGAATAGAAGGAGCTGACAATACAAGAAGTAAGACGGAGTAAGCACTAAGGTAATGAAGTCAGAAAGCAGCAGATATGATATAAAGATGTTAGGTGAGTTAGGGAAGAAATGTCTCCTGATAGCAGTATGAAGACAAAGGTATACACATGAAGAATAAGCATAGCAGTGCCCGGATTCAAGAACATAGGGGACATTCACAATTGTGGGCAGTACAGAGGTATCAAGCTACTGTCACATTGCATGAAAGTGCTGGAGAAGATGACTGACAAACGAATATGCAGCATTGCAGAAAGTAAGATAGGAAATGAGCTGTTTGGATGCAGTACAACTGACCCAATGACTGCAGAGAGACACATACTTGAGAAGAGATAGAAATATGGAAAGAGTCTAACTGGGCATTCCTAGACCTGGAGAAAGCATATGACAAGGTCCCAAGAAAATTGATTTGAGCAGTCCTGCACTGGTTCAAAGTCCCAGAAACATTGGCAGAATTAGTGCAGGCTATGTACAAGGACCCAGTGACTCAAGTACGAACAGTGTTCAGTCTCACAGAGGGGTTCTCAGTGGGAATGCATTGGGTTCAGCTCTGAGTCCACTGTTGTTCATACTAGCGATGGACTACATTAGTAAACAGGTCAGAGAGGAAAGATCAACAAAGTTGCTGTGCGTAGATGATATGGCATTACAGGCAGAATCTGAGCAAAACTTTCAGCAAAGGCTAGGGGAATGAAATGTAAAACTGAAGGCATGCGGGATAAAACTGAGTACAAATAAGGCAGTTGTAATTGCAGCAAATGGGGGAAATCAGAAAAAGATGAAAACTGAGATAGAAGGGAAAATAGCAGAATAGGTTATCAGCTTCAAGTATCTGGGATGGGTGGTTGTGGAGAAGAGAAGTCTAAATAAGGAGGTCAAAGATATAATCAGAGGGGCTGCAGCCAACTGGTATAGAGTGTCAAGTGTAGTGTGTGACAGAAGAATGCCAAAGAAGCTGAAATGTAAGGTGAATAAACATTGGTGTGACCCATACTACTGTATGGCAAAGAAACCTGGGCATTAAAGGCAGAGTAGTTGAGGAAGTTAGAGCAGCTGGAGATGAAGTGTTTGAGACTGCTGTTACCATGAACACTATAGGACGGATGAAGAAATGAGGATATAAGAGCAGAAGTCAAAGCAGCTCCAACTGCAGAAAAGCTCAAAGAAAGCAGATTATGGTGGTACAGGCACATCTGCAGAAAAGCAAAAGACAATCTGGTGAAGAAGATTTTGGACAGACAGGAGGAAGGCAAGAGGAAACAAGGTTGTCTAGCCAAGAGGTGGATGGATTGTGTGAGAAAAGACCTGCTACAGTCAGACATGAGTGTCAAAGAAGGTAGGAGAGTGACATTGAATACAGAGAGATGGTGACAATTGACATAACACCTCAACCCCATGTAGAACATGGGTAAAAGGGGTTGGATGATGATGATGATGATGATGATGATGATGATGATGATGATGATGATGAAGTAACAAACAAAAATTAATTTCTCCACTGCAGGGCATCCTAGACTAACAATCTTAGTGTCATTTTCTTAATAAATTCTTGCCGTTTCTAATACTGCCTATTAAGCTGTTAAGTCACTTTGTCAAAGAAGCCAGACCCAAAAATGTTCTGGATGCCATCAAGAAGTATGGGTGTGAACTGGAAGTATCCAAAAGGTGTTTTAGATGTGAGTACTATTTTGCTGTGCTTTTACATTAAGAAGTTCCAGGATCATCCATCCTGTGGCAGAAGGTTTTTACCTGGTCTCTCTGAACTGGGAGGCATATCAGGAAGCTTAAAGTCTTGTCCATTATTGGCCAGAGGGCACAAGAGTTAGTTTTCAGCTTTTTCTGTCTGATACAAATTAGACATGTTTTCATGGAGCTGTTCTCCTCTCAGTGGTGATTAGCAGTATCCTGTATAGTAGCAACCCTATAATGCTAGTACTTAGGACCTTAACCCATAACACAGAAAGGCTTTGTATGGAACTAAACTTAGGGCAGCTAATTAGTGTCATACACACTAAGATCAAAGCACTGTCTAACATTTAGCCATCAACCCAATAGTTGAAACCTAGTACAGGTCCTGACAGCACAACTTTGCAATTTCCAAACGTCTCTGTGGCCACCTTAGCAGATATGTGCACCCTAAGATAATATAGCAATTATCTATGTAGTCAGACAACCTTTTAGTCCTTGAAGAAATTAACATAGTATGTGAGTTATGTACATACATAACTTCCTTGCAGGCAAAACTTTCGCTTACAAACAAGGTTGTCAAAAACACATATGCTACGTCCTTCACACATACTGCTCACCACACACATAGACCTTCTTAGCTGAGGCAGTTAAAATAAACCTTTCCAGACCTTAAAGACCTCCTAAACCATCAAACTGAAGCACCTACCCTCAGCAATCACCAAAGCACACACCAAAAGCAACACCTGATACTACACATAAGCCTACACACAATGATCCCTCAGGAACAAAGCCCATAAGGCAAGCGGACACTTTACCTAGTACACTTGTCATACGAGATTTTATTGTATAACACACAGATACTCCTCTCACTAGGTTGGACAAGGAGGAGCTAACAGTTAGTTGCCTATCTGGAGTTAGGATCGTAGATATCACGCATGCACTCAAGGCACCTATCATAATCCATGCGGGTGTAAATGACCTGAAGTGTACCTCACTAAACTGCATGGAAAGAGACATTATGGATCTCTCTGATATGTGTCACAGACATGTACGTCCCTTGCATTGAGCAGTATTCTACTTTTATCAAGGATGATGCCACAGTATGAACAGAAAATGATTGCTTTTAATAATTGGCTTAATTTCTGGTGTTACTCCAGAGGAATCCAGTATCTAATCAGCATGGGAAGACATGGTCTTCATAGACAAGGTGCCCTACCATGTCCTGGCCAGCTACAGGTCACCCTCTATGATCCATGAAGCTCACAACTCTTACCTAGACCTACTAGACGTGCTTACCATCCAATCAAATACCCTATTTATGAAAGATTTAATTACCCCTTTACAGACTGGGAAATGTATACTGCCTCTAACTCACTGGCACAATGTTTCCTGGACTTCATCAACACAAACACCCTGAACCAGACAGTGCATCTTCCAAGCAGAGGAACAAATATATTGTGCTTAGTACTCACTGTGATGATGTGAGGTAGTGCCAGCTATGGCAGAGAGAGAGTATGGCAGTGCGTGTGCAACATATGACAGCATAACTAGATGGAGTTTTGTAAAGAATTTTAAGTCATTTGAATATCAGACTGATTAATTCAAATGCTTATGTTAAAAATGTATTTGCTCATGTTAAAAAGGTATCAGTAGCGGGTCCTGCTGGACAGAAAAGAAATATACATGTATGTCAGGCTGTACTGTAACTGCTGAAATGTATATATTTTAACAGAGGATGCTAGAAGGGAAGGGGTTAAGTTCAGCTCAGCTAACCTTAAAAAATAGTCTGAAATTAAATGACTTGGTTTAGGCCATAAAGATTTTATTTCACAGGCCTGAAAACAGCCAGAGACACAATGTCTGGGCTGGGATCCTGCTCTTACTGTCCTTAGTGGTGAACTAATTGCTACCGTGGGGTGCCAGTGAATGGCTGGTTAGTCTCTGCAGAAAGAATGAAATGGTTGGAATTGTTTTAGAATCTCCAAATGCTGGAATAAGTCTTGACAAAGTTCTAGATATGTATTGTGACGTGTGCTAGATCCTAGCTCAGCTTCTAGTCAGGGGGTAGTGTGGGAACCACAGATTCAGGTGACCAGGTGTGATGTCTTCCTGTAGTCTGCACTGAAATTGTATGTAGATACTAGTGAGATATGTGACAGAGACACTCAGCACTCTGTTTTAGAACTGACAAGACCACTTACCCAGTTCATCTTGCCTTGCTTTAGTAAGTAACCAGTGAATAGTAATTGTTCAGTCAGTTAGGAAAATATAGTGAGACTAGTTAAATATTGTTTTCTGTATCTGTCTGAATTGTTCCATCTGTGTTATTTTTCATATTTCCTGCGGATTGAAATTCAGGTGTTTATTGTAAATACATATTCAGTATGCTCATGTTTTCTGTTTTATTATTTATTATTAAATATATGTAAACCTTTCATTGTGGCTGGTCTTTTGGAAAACAGTTTAACCTTTGAGAGTAATTGCATTTATTTGGTGGCACTGTGGTTTCATGCTCCTGAAAGTCTTGCTGCTTGGTTAATACTACAATTTATTTAAATATTAATTTTACTAAGAGTAATTGGATACCCTGGTAAGAGCCTTAAAGTAGCTGGCTAGTGGCAGTGAATCTACCTTATAGTCTGTGTGGAGGTGGTATAGCAGGTAAATCTGCCCGCTTTTCCCAGGTGTGTGTGTGTGTGTGTGTGTGTGTGTGTGTGTGTGTGTGTGTGTGTGTGTGTGTGTGTGCACGTGTGTGTGTGTGTGTGTGTGTGTGTGTGTGTGTGTGTGTGTGTGTGTGTGTGTGTGTGTGTGTGTGTGTGTCTGCATAAATCAAATCTCAAAGAAGTGTGTCAGCTACTTGGAACAGGGACACAGAGCACTGATTTCTGCAGTGGGAAAGGTAGGTCTTATTTGGGGCCTGAAGAGGAAAACCTAGCCCCAGAACTGGAGTGTGCTCCCTGTGTGTTCTTAAGGGAAATTGCTTGGTGCAGGCAGCTGCATCTGAAAATACTGTGTGTATCCATTTTTGTTCTAAGTGAATGTTCCCCACCAGTGTCAGTGGTGAGGACTGAGGTTCCTTGATTACTGGCCCAGAGGAGGGGACGTCACACTCACCAACATGGAAGAGCTTTGCACCACATCACCACCACCATGTCAAGTCGTCACTGGTGAAGTCAAACCACAAAGCTGTTTCTCTTGAAACAAAAATCAACCAAGAAAACCCAACTAATCCCGTAACAGGAACAATGAAAAGCAAACTGCATCCTATTAAGTGAAGGTTTGCCAAAATTCATAGATCCCCAAAACATAGCTACCTATGCAGAATTATTTATAGAAACCCTATACAAACATGTAAATGGCTGCATTGATGCTGCTCTACCTATCAGAGTAAGCCCAGATCTAACACTTAAAACAAACCACACTGGTGGAATCCTTACCTTAACAAGCTATGTAACAAAAGAAAAAACATGGTCAAAATCAGAAAGATGTACTCTCAAAGAATCAAGTTATCTGATTCAACTAAAAAGAAACTGAGAGGTCTAATAAAGTCCAACAAGGCCATTTACAAGGTCAGGATAGCCTCTTAGGCTAAGGAAAATCACAATGTCTTATTCAGTTATGTCAGGAATCTTAAAGGTAATACTCAGCAGTGTGCAAAACTACTGGTAAATGGCACAACTTTCACTGTCCAGGGTGACATAGCAAATATACTAGCTGATAAATTTATCTCTAACGTCACCCCCAAACTCCCCCTGTAAAATCCCTTCTAGCATATCCCCCCAACTATAAACAGGGAGTAGGTCCTGAAGATGCTCACTAAGACCGAAAATACTACTTTAATGGGCTCCGGCAATATCCCCGGTTGCCTCCTAAGTAGCCTAAAACATGGCCTAGCAGGACCACTTGAGGCACTCTTCACCTACAGCCTCAGAACAGATTATGTACCAGGTGAATGTAGGGCCACAATGGCCATCCCTCTTCATAAGGGTGGACCACCAACTGATCCCAAGAACTGTAGACCCATCAGTCTGACAAGTCTAATATATAAAGCCATGAAACAAATTATCATGGATGTGGTCAGCAAGGAGATTGGCAATGTACAGGCACTGGGCTCATCCCAGTTTGGGTTTGTTAAGGGAAGGTCTTGCCTACTTAACTTGGTAGACTTTTTTGAAAGGGTCATTATGGCTATGGATGAGGGGAAAATGGTACATATTGTCGCATGTCTCTTGTATTAAAATGAAACACTGAGGCATTGTGATAGGTTTAAGTTGTTTATTGTGTGTAAACACATCAGGAACTGTAACTGGAACATATATTTAAGCTAGTTAACTGGCTCATTGCTTTAAACACACTCATATGTGCATCTCCATTCATGCCTGCATTCACCCTGACTGATTATACAAAATTGCACTGATCTTGCATGTGCTCAGTAACTTATATGCACATGCTGTTTAGCTACAGTGGCTGACTAGGTACAATACACACAATGATCTACACATAATACCTATCTTGACCTGGTCATGGCATTTGATACAATATCCCACTCAGGTATTGTTGACAAACTCTCAGAACTAGGCATAAATCCCTACATAACTCATTGGATTTCCATCTGGCTCACAGGTAGGACCCAAGAAGTCAGCATCAGTGAGACCACCTCCACCAAGAGACCGGTCACCAGTGGAGTACCCCAGGGATCTTTGTTCAGTCTGCTCCTATTTGGCATCTACTTCTCAGAAGCCAAGGATAGTGTCAAAGACCTCTGTCTCACAAAGTACTCAGATGACTATAAACTGTGAGCTATCATAGATTCCCTTCATGACACCAACATCCTACAAGAGGGTATAATATAAACAAATGACTGGTGTGAAAGTCACAGATTAAAACTAAATTCAAAGAAATGCATTATAGTACCCTTTGGGAAAGCATCCACCCAAGCTAATTACTTCATCGATAAATCACCCATAAGAGTTGACCCAAGACAGTAATCTGACATTCAACAAACATGTAGCCAAGATAGTAAGAAAATCATTCTATGTCACCCAAGTCATAAGCAAGGGTATGGCATCCAGATCCAAGGAAGTAATAGCATCATTCTATTCATCCCTTATCAGACCCATCATTGAGCACAATGCCCTGTTTTGCATGTACCTAGCCAGGCACTTGTAACCACTGGAACGTCCTCAAAGGTTCCTCACCAGGATAATCTAGGGTATGAACATTCTGTCCTACACAGATATTCTTAAGGTCATACCCCTGTACTCAGTTTCCTACAGGTTACTGAGAAGTGATGTATGCCTAGCATATAATGCATCCTTGGATCTAGCTCTGATGGATCTCTTGTACACTCACAAGACAAACAACAACAGAAACACTAGATCCAAGGTCCTGACCTTTGTCTACAACATAAACAGAACCTGCTGAAGGGAACCAATATGTGTCTCAAAGGATCCCCTCAGTATGGAATAAGCTACTCATCTATGTGAAGCAGAGTTCATCCCTGACCCTGTTCAAAAGAAACTTTGATTACTGGATAGAAAAATCACAAATTCACCCCATGGCCTGGTCCCCTGTATATGATGGACAGAAGTCGACAGTAAGTAAATTAATTCCCAGCTACAACCCACACACACATAACCCTTAGCTGCCTCTTTATTAACACACCTCACCATATAGGCATCCAAGGAACTATGGGAAAAGAATAGGTTGGGTTGCATGGCTAGACTTGTAAAGACCCTGGTGGCTGTTTGCCTATTACGAACATATAAACTTAACCTATGGGTGAGCTATTGAGGAAGAGTTGTATAAACCAAGTGCTTTGGGCATGAATTGCGGTATGCAGTATCTTCAAGGGAGTTCACTGGTGAGCTGGCATAATGGTTAATTTGTTTAAATCACAAGGTACCGGTTCTGATTCTCACCTTGGAAAGCATAGCTACGCTTAAAAAGGCTTCCAGGAGTCATTAGCCTAGTAATCACCATGAACCTACTATGTTATGCCAGCTATATTGTAAAAAAACAATCAGAGTGCGGCAAATGTCTTCACTATTTGGCAAGCTAGAAAAAATGCGGAGATAGGCTGACAAATCAATTAAGGTGTGCCTAACTCTGAGTTCTGCTAACAAAAGAAAATATATCTAACAATAGCACAGGTAAAGTAATATGTCTCACACAATGTTTTTTTTTTTTTCTCTTTTCTAAGTGACAATATTGTACTGTTGCATATTTAATGGACATGGCTGTTTACATTATTAGGATGTTTGTTTTCTGTATTAATCACTTTCTGATTATTTTTATAAATTGAATTATGGTTGTGGTAGTGCCCTAAATCTTCATTAATATTATTATTGCTACTTTTATTGCTGTTTCCACTTGTGGGTAAAGTGCTACTTTAACATTTCCATTAGTACTTAGAGATAACTGAAATATATTCCTAAGAGATATTTTTGTATAGTTACTTGATGTAATATATTACTTGGTGATATCCTGTTTGTCATTTTTGTGATAAATAAAGACATTTTTGTGGAAAAAAATACAATAGGATGGTTCTACACGACAGTTATACCAAAATGCTATTTTATATATATATATATATATATATATATATATATATATATATATATATATATATATATACACACACACACACACACACATATATATATATACATATACATATATATATATATATATATATATATATATATATATATATATATAGATGGGTCACCTTCATTTGACCTAAACTTCATTTGCCCGACAGAAATTTCAGGCAGCCCATTTGTCTGACAGTTCCTTTGCCCGACAGTTAATTTGCCTGACAGTTCATTTGTCCAACAATTGGAAAAAGGCAAGTAAAAGGTTTTTCTCCTTTTCCCCACTCTAGTATGATCCTGGAGTTAGAATATATAGTTAGGGGGGTGTTGGGGGGTGAAGCCTTCCACCTACTTTGGTTTTATACTGTATAGTTTGTTTTTTATTGTTCACTAAAACCAACTTAGGTGGGGTGCTTTGCCACCCACCCCCCCCCCCCCAACTATGTATTCTAACTCTAGGATCACACTACAGTGGGGAAATGGAGATAAACCTTTTACTTGCCTTTTTCCAGTTGTTGGGCAAATGAAGGTGGCCCATATGAGTTTATATTGTTTCATCAAATTTTCAGAAACTCGGAATTCATGTGATCGAGACCATATGAGCAATTAAGAAAAAAAAATCTACATTCACCCCCTCCCCCACAAATTATACATACCAACTCCAAGATTGCACTACAGTGGGGAAAAGGGGAGATTCCCTGTTGAAACTGTGTTATGTAGATTGTGGTACAGTGGGGGTCAGGGAAGTGACCCTTTTCCCTACTATAGTGCAATTTCAAAGCTGACATATATAATTTGCAGGGGGTTGTGGGCGATGCAACCCCCACATGGGGGTGCAGGAGGGTTTGTCCCTCTGCAAAAATGTGATTTTTTTTTTTATTTAGTTTCAAGTTTTCGGAAATTCAGTAAATCATGCCTTTTCCTTAGCATTCAGAATGAAATTGGGAGGGTGGCTTAATGGCTAAGGTGTTTGCCTTACAAACACAAGGTGCAGGGTTTGAGTCTCACAAGGGATAATTGGCTAGGCTTAAAATGGCTCACAAGGGCAGTTAGCTTAGTACTAAACTATGAACCTATAAGTAAAATCATAGCTCACTCTTTCTGATGACTAACGTGCATTTTTATTTAGTTCTGCAGCACAGTGGCCATGCAAAACACAGAATATATTAATGATTTGACCAGCTCATGTGTGCAGGCAGCTTTTCAGGAAAAACAGAGAGAGAGAGAGAGAGACAGACAGACAGAGAGAGAGAGAGAGAGAGAGAGAAGATACAAAAAGAAAACAAAGAAGAAAGAAGGCATAGCAGTTGAAAAGAAAATTGAGTTTGGTACTATTACCAAAGATGGAATTCATCCTGGCCAATCAAGAATACATCCCAATATTGCAAAGTTACTCCCAGCTCTAGTAAGTATTATAACGATAATAACATACTCACACTTGTGTACACACACTGTATATGTGGCATAGGAAATTTGTTACATCAAAACTGTGCAAAGTTTTAGGAAACTATGTAGGTTCTGCCTCACAAACTCAAGACTATACAAACCACCTAAGCCATGGGCTAGCCTTTTGCCTTGTAGCACCCCAGCACTGCACGAATATACATCCGTATATCTAAGCTGCCTTATAGTCTCTCAAACGTCATAGTACACTACTTCTCCCATCTGTGTATTATTGATGCTTTACTGCATGCTTACCCATTTCTAACATCACCATAAGTATGCCTTTCTATGTGTACTTCTTATTCATTTGTATTGTGATGTATGTATTTAGACTGATTCTGACTTGAATTCTATAAGGCCATCTCTTGAATGTACTTGACATTTTATTTGTGTCTTGTGCCCAGGTCATGGCTGGAAAAGGTTTTTGGACTAGTTTACTTATTCAGGTATCAATTAAAAAAATAAAATAACAGCATATACAATGTATTTACCTGAATAAATGTTTTGTTCATTTCTAATAATCAGTGATTATCCTGCCAACATATGAAAATTTCTGAATATAACCCAAGCACAAAACAGCTAGGCTACAACAATGGTTGCATCCCATAATGTCATCAGTATGTAGAAACAAGAGACACTGCAAATTATCAAATCCATTGCCTGGATAGCGTTTAACTATAAGTTGTCAATCTATTTTTCAGCTCACCATTTATTGAAAATTAAATATCAGAAACTGTGAGCCAAAAAAACAAAGACAAAACAGTCTCTTTTTCCAAAGGTACAAAGCCCCTGCTCACTTGATGTGGGGAGCAAGCCCCCCCACCCAAATCCTAAAGAATTATATTTAACATCTCCACATTGAAGAAAAGTGGAATAATCCAGAAAGCACACCTTCAGCTCGCACAATACAGTGCATTGTGGTGAAACTCACCATAACATTAAATTCTTGCACTCGCCCATAATTCCAGTGAACTCACATAAGTAAGCACCTGGACAGTGCAAAGCACTCCAGCAGCTTAGGAGTAATATGCAATGAAATATGCAATTGTATAATTGTGCAAATGCTTAAAGAAATGTCATGTGCATTATTGCACAGGTCTATATTATGATATCGCATGCTCAGAAGAGCGAACGACACATAATTGACCCCATGTAAGCAAAAGCTTCCAACATCGAAACTTTTGAACAGCGATTTTTTTTCCAAGGGAAAAAAAATCACTGTTCCGAAACAAAAAAAAAAAACTGTAAAAAATTACATAATGTGGGGGGCTGTGCCCCTACACCCCCCCCTACTTAAATATACCAACTCCAAGATAGCACTACAGTGCCGAAAAGGCAAAGTAGCGAAAGTGGCCAAACAAATTCTTTCCCAGGGAAAAAATTCGCTGAAAAGCTGCTATGCTATTTTGCCTTTTCGCACTTTTCAGTTCGACAAAGACGCATTCGACAACCTGTGCCTGCTACAGAGTAATAGGGAGCCTTATTGCACAGTATTGTGTGTAGGGTTTTGTGTAGTACTTCTGCAGCTCTCCCACAAAGTTCAATGAATTATATATACAACTAAGCCAGGGTTGCTGTGGAACATGCCTGCAAATGCACGGTGCTGTTCTAAAGAGCATATGTGCCATTTTTACTTTATTTTATTTATTAACCAGGCAGAACCACTAGGCTTATGTACCCCTAATCAGTGGCAGTTTGGGGATAACATCTGATTAATTGACTTACTCGGAGTCATATAGTAGATAAATGAAGACTAGGGGAATTAAAGCCAGAACTGCATGATGAAGTTCATTATCATCTTATAAGCACTCTGCATAAAACTCGCAGCTAAAATATGTTCTCTAAATTATACAAAATATGTAACTAATAAAATCCCGCCCTACTGCGTATCAATTTCCAAAACATACACCTTACTACTATGTTTACAAAGGGTTGTACGATGGTCATGTGACATGCATTCTCATCTCATTTGGTTGAATATCACTTTTGCAAAGGAAGTAGCATTTGAATGTCAATTTCTTTTGGAGAGAGTGTTTACCAAATCCATCCATCCATCTTCAAACCTTTTTCCCATTTTTACACATGGGGTAGGGGTGTCACTTCAACAGTGACAATTATCTCAAGCCAAGGTTCCCACTGCTGGGTGGCTAGCCTTGCCATGGTAGTTCATCCGTACCACTCACTTGCACACACATTCACATCTACTGCCAATTTACAGTGTCCAGTCCACCGATGCACATCTTTGGAATGTGGGAGGAAACTGGAGCACCTGGAGGAAATCCACGCGAGGGAGGACATGCAGACTCTGCACAGAAGGAACCCCAGCTGAGAATTGAACTGGAGAACCTCTTGCTATCAGGTGACAACACTAACTAAATATGCTCCTAAAATACATTTGAAAGTGCAAGATAATTTGAGAAAAATGGTAATGTACTCTGGTAGTTTCGTAAAAATGTATTAGTCTGTTCCATGTAAAATTCCATTCTTAGAGATATTATCTTAATATTTAATTTTTGTAATAAAAAAAACAACAACAGGACAACCACGGCTGCAGCTTACAGTTTAATAAAGAATAAAGTGCAGTTAAGACAGGCAAGTGCTTTCACGTAGAAAACTACGCTTCATCAGATCCTTAAATTACAATGAAATGCATAAAACATAAATACTTATTCTCAGCCTATCAAGATAGAGCTAAAAGCAATTAAACAATTAAGACAATTAACAAATCACATTAAAAACTTTAAAGTCATCTCATTTTCTTAAGGCTCCATGCATCCAATACCGGCTTGATACAAATATTATTATTAAGACCTGGATGAACATGTGCTTGCATTCTTAAAATCCACTTGAGCTCTATTTGCTCCAAGTAATTGTTATTATCACCGCCTCTTGTATTTTTAAAAACTTGTTGCAATTCTATAAAACTAAAACTATGCATTAGAAAATCTACAATATGCTTGGCTAAGGCACTATGTATGTTCTTGTTCTTCATACCATACAGATGTTTATATATCCTATCCTTCAAACGTTTCAACGTCTTACCGATGTAGAAACATTCTCAGCCTTTACAAGTAGCCAAATATACTAAGTTACTTGTATTGCAAGAGGCATAAAATCTGGGTTTGAAATCATAATTCATGGTGGGACGTGTATAACATTGTATGTTACGTATCACTCTGCACATCCTACAGTTCATACATGGAAACGTGCCTAGTCTGTGCCAGTGTTCATGCTTCGGTTGTCTGTCATTACATAGTAGTTGTTTCAAATTTTGATTATTCCTATAAGTAAACCTAGGTGTATCACCTATAATCTTAGCAGTCACTCTATCTGCTGTCAAAAGGTGCCAATTCTTCTTTATTATATTGCACGTAACATTACTATCATTGGCATATTTAGTAATAAAGGGAACAACCCCATCTTGGTATTTCTTAATAGCTCTGTATGAAGACAGAGTAGTTCCAGACCTTGAATCACTAACCTCTGTGCTTCCAAAGACCTCATCCCTTATTTTTTCAATATTAGATTTATTGTATCCCCTATCTATAAACAAGTATTCAAGATTATTCATTTCATTTTCCAAATCTTGTTTATCCACACAAATCCTCTTAACCCTACTAAACTGACCTCTTATTATATTGGGGAACACATATCTGGGATGCATACTGATATAATCAAGCAGGCCATTACGCCAGCAAGGTTTTCAAAACAGAGTAGTGGTAACATTCCCTGTTTCATCCTTATAAATGGATACATCCAGGAAATCTACTTTAGTGGGTGATGATGTTACAGTAAATGTACATCTTGTTGAATTTTGAACAGGACTTTCGGAATGAGAGGAAGGGAAAAGAATGCATGAAGAAACATCCCCTTCCAAGAAAATGAGAGGGCGTTCACCTTCTATACCAGAGGACGTAGGACTCTGGCACAAAATAGAGGAAGTAGAGGAAGTTGTCTGTTCAGAGGAGAGGCAAAAAGATCCACTTGAGGAGTACTCCACTGGTGGATAATGTCCAGAAACATATCTGTGTGAAGCATCCATTCACGGGATTGAGTTAAGGACCTGCTCAAAGTGTCTGCCATCATTTTGACTGGAAAAGATATAAACTGCCTGAAGAGTCACTTGATACTTGATGGCAACATCCCATACCAGAAGTGCCAACCGGCAAATAAGGTTAGATCTCATTCCTCCCTGTTTGTTGTTATACCACATCACTGTAGCACTGTCTGTGAACACCTTGAGAGGCCCTGGACAGAAAAGAGGATGAAAGTCCTGAAGAGCCATCAAGCTCTCCTCTGTAATGGAAGCCAGTGGAAGTAGATTGTGAAAGAAATGAGAATTAAGGCCTTTGGAGGTGGCAGGGATGTGAGCACTGGCATCAGCTGAATCCTGCAACTGAGAAAAACATGATCCTGAGAAGGAGTCAGACAAGATATTTTGAAATTTATAGTGAACCCCTGGCCCTGAAGAAGGAAAATGGCAAAATGAAGATTTTGCAAAAGGGTCTCTGGAGAGAACGTCTGAATCAACCGGTCATCTAAGTAAGGAAATATTTGGATCCCTCAAAGCCTGCAAAAAGCAATCACAGGAGCAAGACATTTTAGTGAACACCCACTGGGTGGTAGAAAGGCCAAAGGGCAAAGCAGAGAACTGAAAATGCCAGGAAGTAACAGAGAAATGAAAAACTTCCTGAAAAGAGGATGGATCCGAATATGGAGATAAGAATCCTTGAGATCCAGAGGCACCATAAAGGCCTAAGGCAGCAAGAGAAGAAACAACCTGAAGGGACAACATCTAAAAGGAAGGCACTTTTAGAAAAGTGTTTAGATGACAGAGGTTTAGAATAGATCTCCAAATGCCATCTTTCCTGGGCACTTGAAACAGTTTGGAGTAGAACCCTTTCCCCCTTTGGGACATAGGCATCCAGGAGTTAGCTTAGAGTTAGAGTTAGAGTTAGGAAGGGGAGAGGGATTTTAGGTTTACAGAGTGACTGGAAGTTCATTCAGAGCATTAGAGAGGGCAATTTTAGGTTTAGGAAATGAGCAGGATAGGGTTATGGAGGGAAGGGGAAGTTTAAGTTTAGAGAGTGAACGGAGAGGATCAGAGTTAAGGATTAGGGAGTGGAGGGGATCTTTAGGTTTAGGCAGTGATTGTGAGTTGTTTTTAGGGTTAGGATCAGGGTTCTGAGAGGGATAGTTAGGTCAGTGGTAGTGCATGGAAATCAGGGTGGTGGGAATTATGACATTTGCCGATATGAGTGAGTGTCAGCAGGGAAGCATGTTGCGAACTAATGGTATGGGAGCACTAGTTGTAGATCCATGTTTTTATATGCACTGATTTGTGAAAATAAATGTGAGCATGCAAGTATTTAATAAAACACTTATAGCAAGCCACACTGTTTGCTGAACCTGGATAAATGGAACCATCTCTGTTATATAACAGACTGGTCTGCATAAAAAGCACTGCAAACCTCAATTAGATGAAGGCTTTTTATAGTCATAAAAGTAATGTAATGGCAACAGGCTAAAAAAGACAAAATGCACCACTGTATAAAATCATACAGACAAAACTAACATTTTTGTACATCTATTGGGGCTGTTCTTTTAAATAATCCCATAACTAATAAAATGTATTAAGCAGCAGAAATTACTGAAACAATACAGTATGCCTTGTGAAAACAGACCCAAGACTATAAAGTGTATATTCTCTGGTCTGTTGACTGACAATAAATAAAGGAATGATATGTGCATGGCAGTAACATTATTAACATATAGAGGTCAGTTGTTTAGTTTTGTTATTTTATCTCCTTACCTATTTGTACTAATATGAAATATAATGCATTTATAACCAGACTGAATGTAGCTGGCACTGTAATGATTCTGTAGTTTTTAATACTACCATACTGAATACTGGTAATTAAATTATTCTGAAAGGGAATGTTCATCTAAAATTTAGCATCAAAATTTTTATTTCTGCAAAATGTGTAACATGCTGTAGTGTCATGACTTTCCCAAATGGCAACCCCGGCAAGAATTCTTGCTTATAACTGCTGAAGATGTGGTCTCATGCAGTTTAATGACATCTTCAATTAATCAGAATAACTGCTCAGACATGACAGAATAGTATGACATTGTAGTTTCTGCTCCTTCAAGCGCAGCAGGCATTCTGGTGGGCTGAATGAATATACTGTTTGTTGGGCAGAAGTATTGCAAGGTATGCTTTTTCAGCTAGTGGAGGCATTTTACTGAGATGTGCACTCAGCTGTGTTATAGCAAAACCACCATTGTTCTTATGAATTCATTCCATCAGCAATAAGCTGGCAAGACCAGACCTCCTAGTATACAACAGGAAAAAATAGCCTACAACTGCCCTAGGTGAAGATATATTTAATTTTTGAACAGACTGCATTTTCTGTCACACTGGCTCCATTGTAATCTATAAGTTAGGGTTGAAAGATTTCAATTATATGATACCGAGGAATTAGTACAAAGGGATAACTGTAAAAACATATGCTCAATTCCTTGTTTATTGTTTTTACAAGTTAAGTGAACTGACCCTCCTTTTTTCAATCACTCAAAAAATATATTACGTTTGAAACAGAACCTACAATCTGACGTCTGATCATTCATAAATTCTATCATCATCTTCAGAAAACAACAAGCTGAAATAAACTCTCAGGAGATTAAGTTAAACAAAAATGATACTTGAAATATGTATATGTACATACACACACACGCAAATATATATATATTTTATATATATATATATATATATATATATATATATATATATATACACACTTTATATTTTACAAAAACTGATACTTAGCTGATCATTGTTGTTGTTCTATGACAATCTTATTATAGAACTGATAGAGCACAGTAAATATTCCAAGTTACAACAGCCAGATACAGGAGCCATATGAAGTGTGAATCGCAGCATGCAATACAATGAATGAAACTGTGATATTAATGAATATAAATGAAAATGTTTTAGCTGTTCGAGCAATGGAGTAAAGCATTAAACTAAAGCAGGACTAAAAATCCAAGAAAAAATAAAGGCGTTCAACACAGGGTACACCTGATACTTAATTGGTTCATAGGGGTGTACTAGGCTAATGAACACCGAGGACATTTACAGGCTGCCTGTGTCCAATAGAGGCATAGGTGCCAAACCAGGGGTGGTGTAATACCATAGATCTACATGGTTACATTATAGCAGAAATAGTGTTTGCAGAAATGCAATTCAAGGCAACTTTTGGTTAGTACACCTGTTTACTATTCTGTGCCATATTGTTATGTAAAACTGACATGGGTAAGATTTGCAAATAATTTTTGAAGCACAGAATAAAACGTAAATGATTCATAACTTACCTCTTCATGCTCTGATGTATCCTACTGCATTGTGCTGTAATATGATGTGACTGTGACTTATAAACATTACAGTGTCATCCCAAAGCTCTGTATAGTAAGGCATAAGGACTTCTAACTTTACTGCACAATTCAAATCACTTCAGTATATCAGAATGCAAATTAGCATTCTGGAGTGCAATAGATATGCTTTATCCCCTCGAAAAACAGAGAGGCTGTGTAGATCTGGAGTCAGTCTCATGTCATCATTGGAATTTGTGGTCACAGAGAGATAGCAGCCCCTCAGAATTTTAATTTGTTGTGGTATTACTTTGTACTGGGTGGGGCTTGCTCACCTCTGGGTACTTCCTCAGCATCTGGGATCCCCCCCCCCAACACACACACATTTTCACAGATTTCTCTTGATTACGTCACTACATTTTGACATATTTTACATGGTGGATGGTGCCATGGTGACTCAGCTGTATGCAACTACATACATAGTGATGCATACCTAAGCATCATACTTGGAGTTCTGAATTAATCTAGGTACAGCTTTCCACTTCCCTTCTGCAGGTCTGTAGAAATTACACCCCGTTACTCCATAAATGGACTGAGAATCTAGTTTAATTGATAAGGGGTGCACAAATTTTTTTCTAGCTGTAGTGTTCACTGTCTTTTAATGTGCATGCTTTCAGATGTATACAGTTCATATACTTTCTTTTATTATTAAAGCAGTATCCTTCTACACAGCTGCAGCCTTGGTGAGTTCTAGTAGAATGTTGAATGTCAATCAAACTATACCAAAGGCCACCATCACATCCAGAGAATGTGCAAGAATAGGTGTCTGGTGAACACAACAATAGTCTGATCTAAATTAGAACCACACATGTAAATTACACTATCAGACAACAGTGACCAGGCATCTCTCAGTTTAATATGTGCACCACTTTCTTCAATAAACTGTTACAAAATGGTTTAATGCCACAACAAACACCAGTGTTTTCATCCTACCATTAGGACTTCTTCAGAAATTAGTTAAAACACTAACAATCTCATTTATACTTCCATTTGTACTATGTCATTTCCTACCCAATAATCCCAAACAATGCAAACAAGCACAAAAGCATTAGTTTCCTGCCCCTTCATACAAAATTTGTTTACAGCTATACCCCACAATGTAGGAACTGAATGGTTTGAAGAGGCATTTTGTGCATATAGGTCCCTGGATACTAAAGAAATTAGACTAGTATTAAATTTTATGGAAATAATACTAAAGAATAATTTTATACACTTTTATACACTATGAAGGAGAATATTACAAACAAGTAAAGGGGGTTGCTATGGGTGTGTCTTGCACCCCCATTTATGCATATGTAGTCCTTAAAATATAAGAGTATAGTGAAAGGTCAGTTTATTAGGGTAGCATGCATGGTATTGGATGACAATAATTTTTTTGAAGAATGTGATAAAGAACATGGTTTTAGAGAGAAAATACCCCATAAAATTTGTATATGATATTTGAAAAGAATTTAAAGAGGGGAGGACAACAAAATACCCACCAATTATAGGTAGAGGGGAAACAGTTACATACCAGTATGGAGGTGGAGAAAAGGATATGGACAACAAAGACTATAATAAGGGAGAGGGATCACTGTCTTACGCTTTTATTATGAATTATAATTTAGAGACAAATCAGGTTTAGAATATTATTCTAAAAAATTGGAAAACATTCTCAAGTTTTCTGATCTCCCAAGGATATTTTCTGAACCAATTATTTTTACTTCCAAAAGAGATCACAACATGAAGGATATTTTAGAAAACAAGAAATACATATCCTCTACATATGCGCAAAAGAAGGTGAGTAACTACAAATGTGGGTTTTGTACACAATGTTCTTATACAGTGAATGTCGATCATATATATATCCGAAGTAGGAATAGGTGTATATATATATATATATATATATATATATATATATATATATATATATATATGTGTGTGTGTGTGTGTATATATATATATAGATATATATATATATATATATATATATATATATATATATATATATATATATATATATATATATATATATAAAATAGCTAACACCATAATTGTAATAGTAGAGGGGTGGTATACATAGCTATATGTAATGCCTGTCCTTCATTTCATATAGGTAAAACTGAGCGCACATTTAAGAAAAGAATAAATGAATAATTGTATGACATCAAAAGGAAAGATGAAACTATATATCTCAAATGTTATAAATTATCTGATTGTTAAAAGTTTAATAAAAATATTTGAAAAAAAAAGGAAAGATGAAACAAATGCCCTTTATAGACACACAAAACAGTGTGAAACTGGGGATTTTGTATTTTTTGTAATACAGGAAATCATTAAGTACCCTAGAGGAGACTAAGACTGAATATATAGAGTTATACTGGCAGTTAACTTTAGATGCCAGTAAAGCTCCAGGGGTAAATGAGACTTTATCTATTGCTCCTGGAGACAAAGCCAGAGAGGCAAGATTACGTTGGTTTGGACATGTGCTGAGGAGGGATGCTGAGTATATTGGGAAAAATATGCTAAGGATGAAGCTACCAGGTAACAGGAAAAGAGAAAGGCCTAAGATAAGGTTTATGAATGTGGTGAGAAAGGACATGCAGGTGGTTGGTGTGACAGAGCAAGATGCAGAGTACAGGAAGAAATGGAAACAGATGATCCGCTGTGGCGACCCCTAATGGGAACAGCTGAAAGAAGATGATGATGTATTGCTTCGAGACATTTTAATAGTTAATAAAGGATATTATACGAACATCAAAATATACTGATTTATAGTATTTACTGGAATGGGTATTTATACTATCTAGGCACAGGTTAAGGATGTTCATATATCATATATTGTCAACTGCTTTTTTTAATTGCTTTACAGGTATTTTTGGAATAGTTTTATTGATTAGTTATGCAATTTTTAAGTAAGGGTTCATTACAGTAAATATGTTTGGTTTGTCATTGGTTTTAATTCTTTCATGTTATTGGATGTTTAATATTTCAGCTGTTTCATGGGTAAATAATGTGATAATTTGACATTATTGCTATTTATATTTTCTGTTAACCAAAGCCTCTATCTCACAAAGATTGCTTGTTTAACCAGACTAACAAATTATGAATTATAATTTCTTGTTTTCCTTCTCTGGATTGAACTAATCTCCCTACATTTCTCTTGTATTGTGATTTATTGTCTACTTAAATGTCAGACCATTCTCTCTGAGCATTATCTTCTCTGCTAAATGAACAATGGGTATAATGTAACATGCCAAACTTTCATTTTTATAGCATGACATGACCTGGTCTTCTACAGTTTCAGACTCAGTCTCTCTTTCTCCCTCTCACATACACACACACACACACACACACACACACACACACACACACACGCACGCACGCACGCACGCACACACACACACACACACACACACACACACACACACACACACACACACACACACACACACACACACACACACACACACACGCACACACACACAGTGTCTATCTCTGAGGTGGAATAATAAGAAACATTAGAGCTGTACATTTTTTCCGCACTTGCAATTTTCAAGTTAAATAAATAATGAAATGTAATAAATTGTGTATTTCCCTTTCATGGCACAAGTGGATATTTAAGCACTGTACCCAACACTAGTAACTTAAAACTCCAAATGAAGGGCTTATGGCAACTTGAAAGGTTGAATTGTTGCAAAACCTATGTTGGTTCAATAAAAGGTATTGCATCAAATCTTTGTTCCAGTGTATTTCTGTTTTCCATCTCACCTAATGACATCTGACAATCTCTAGACTCCTAAGAATTAAGCAAACTGATGTTTAAACTATACTACCACCAAAATACTGAAATGCATGAAGGAGTTCCCAATGGTAAAAAGCACTGACTAATTTAGTAACAATTAAAAGTTCAAGACTGAGCAGATATTATTCCTAAACATCTCTACTCTGTACCGAAATAACAGGCTTAATTATAAGAACAGAAAGGCGAAAAGACAATATGTCAGTGAGCAAATATTTCCTGTTAAATGAACAAACTAAATATTTTCTTATTAAACCTTTCTGCCTAATCTGAGTAAAACAGTATAATAATATAATGGTACTCAAGTATAAAAGCTATCAGAAATTATATTAAAGGAAGCCTAAGTGACTGAAACAAAAAATAATTTACTAGGCAGTGATAGAAAAAAAAAATATCTTGAAACAGTTGTAGGTGAAGTAAAACTAATCAGGATAACAATAGTTCAAAAGGCTATGTTCAAAGGCTAATTAGAACTTCTTCTTTGTCTTTCGTCTTTTCCCAGTTAGGGGTCGACACAGTGGAACTCTGGTCCGATAATGATTGGCAGTGGGTTTTTTACAGCGCCGAGTTGCCAGCCCAATGACCAACCTTCAAAGAAGGCATACCCATTCACACTCGCACCTACCTGCATGCATGTCTTTAACGTCACTCGACCGGGGGGAACAGTAGTCTGAAAATATTAAACCTAGTACTCCAAAATGTAAGGCATACAAACAGTGTAAATAGCTGGAATGCTGGTAATATCCAGACCATTGAATGTGTACCATCAGTGAAACTACTAATACAGCAAGCTAACTGTACATTTTGGAATAAATATTTTTCTGTATGTAAAGTCCAAAAAGTTAAACAGGGGAAAAAAAGCTGCTTAGCTTCAAAATTAATTTTTTAGTGTAAAACTCTGAAAGACCCAATTTTTAAGCTAATTTTTAGTGTGGAGTTGTATTATAAATAGGTAGTATCCCTTACGTCCATAGGTTCATAGGTAGGTACTAGGCTATCTGCCCAAAGGCATTTATAAGATTAGCTGGAATGTGTTGGCTTTCGCCACCCCCTTAGATTAATTCCCTGTGCTTCTGTCCAGCAGAGCCACTGAAGTGATCCCCGGGGTAAACTTCCTGTTTCCCATCCACTCGTCAAGGTTTCTCTTGAAGAGTGTTAGTGAGGAGCTCTGCCTGATGTAGATTGGAATCTTGTTCCAGAGCATGGGAAGTCTCTGGGGCAGGAATCTATCCCTCCAGCATGTCCTATTTATTGTTGTGGTGAGTTTTAGATCCCTAGAGCGTGTGGCTCGAGGGGATATGGTTTTCTTTAGGTGGAGCATGTCCATCAATTCTGGGTTGGACATGGCCTTGTATGTCAGGCAGAGATCACCTCTGAGTAGGCGGTATGCAACCGAGTACAGCTGGAGTTTCTTCAGTCGAGCTGCATAGGGCATCTGTTTGAGGCCAGTGATCCTCTTGGTGAGGTACTTCTGTGGTCTTTCCAGCTGATGCAGGTGTCTTGTAAGGTACATCCCAAATGGGGCATTGTACTCTATGATGGGTCTAATGAGTGATGCTTAGAGGGGCACAATGACCTCTTTTGATCTGGATGCAAATCCTTTTGTGATTAGGTGGGCCACATAGAAGGA
This sequence comes from Protopterus annectens, assembly GCF_019279795.1. NCBI lineage: Eukaryota > Metazoa > Chordata > Ceratodontiformes > Protopteridae > Protopterus > Protopterus annectens. Next base: position 875,859,584 of record NC_056748.1, read on the forward strand.
TTTTCTAACCACTATGACAATGTGATTATCAAAGGAGAGATTACTATCTACTTGGGTCCCCAGATCCCTTATTTTGCCTTCCATATTTTTGGGGCTACCACCTATGTGGTAATTTGTGGGTACTGTGTTTTTTCCAAACGGGATGACTATGCACTTTTTGTCATTTAGCTTGAGGCCATGATTTTGACACCAGGTATCTGTGTCAGTGAGACCCTTTTGGAGGATGTCTGTGTCAGCCAGAGAGTCAATTATAGCCCCTAGTTTGCAGTTGTCTGCGAACTTGGTCAGCCATAGTCCTCCTGTGCTTGCCTGTACCTCTGAGAAGTATATATCGAACAGGATGGATCCTAGGACTGAGCCCTGGGGAACGCCACTTGTAACTGGTTTAGAGTCAGACCTAGCTCCCGCAATTCTTACCATGTGGGTTCTGTCCGTGAGTCAACTGGCAACCCATCTTGTGACGTAGGGGTTTATGCTCAGGCTGGTGAGTTTGTCTACAATACCAGAATGGGGAATGGTGTCGAAGGCCTTTGCGAGGTCTAGGTAGGCTGTGTGGACCACCTTTCCCTTGTCTATAGCCTTGGTAACTGTCTCAAAGAAGTCCACCAGGTTTAGGAGGCATGATCTGCCCTTAACAAAGCCAAACTGGGTAGGGTCCAGTGTTTGGAGGTTCCCAATGATCTGTTAATGAGATCCATGATGATGCGCTCCATAGCCTTGCGGACCAAGCTAGTCAGGCTTATAGGGCGATAGTACCCGGGGTCTGTTGTGGCTCCACCTTTGTAAAGCGGAATAACCATTGCTGTGCACCACTCTATGAGCCCGTAGCCTGTGGAGAGGCTGAATTTGAACAGTGTATTTAGGTGAGGGGTTAGTTCATTTTTGAGCTCATGTAGGATGCAGCATGAGACACCATCCAGTCCCACTGATGCTGTGTTTTTGGCTTTGGAGAGGGCTGTTTTAACCTGAGTGTCTGTGATCTCCAGGGCACTACATGCTTCTGGTATGGTTATGGGCCCTTTTGGGGATGAGAGAGGGGTGCAGTTTGCCCTGAACCTGTCTGCCAGGATGTTGGCAATATCGGTCAGTTCAGTGTATTTTGTGCCATTCTGCACTAACTCTGAGCAGATCTGGGAATTGCCACTTAGATTCTTGACATAGCTAAAGAATGCCTTGTGGTTATCTTTGGAGTCCTTGACAATTTTTCTTTTGAAGCTAGCCTTGGATGATTTTATGAGGGATCATAGTTTCTTGCTGATACTGATCAGAGATGTCTTCCCCTCTTGGGATTTTACTCTTTTCTGTACTAGTTCCCTCCTTCTATTGTATAGCTTGTTTATGGCAGGGGTCCACCAGACTGGTTTCCTTTTCTTGCAGGAGTGAGTCTTGGCTTTGCTTGGGATAGTACGATCCATGCATTCTTGTAGGTGCCCGTAGAGTGCATTAGTAAAGGATTTTGCATCTTGGGCAGCGTTATCCTTTAGCATGGGGGATTTGAAACTTTCCACCTCGGTCTTAAGTAACGTGAAGTTTGCTTTTGAAAAGTTTTTCACAGTGGTTTCTTTGACTGGGGGTGGGGGCATAATGTGGATATCCAGAGTGATTAGTTTATGGTCAGATCTAACCAGTGAGGGGTTGACGAGCCGGTGTGGAACACCGTTCACCCGTGTTGGCGATGACCAGGTCCAATATGTTGTCACCTCTGGTGGGGATGTTGACCAGTTGATCCAGGGCGTTTGAGTTTATAAATTCTAGGAAATGTTGGGCAAGGGAGTTAGTACTTGAGTAGTTCTCCCAGTTAATGTTTGGGCAATTGAAATCACCCAATATCAGGGTGTTTGGTAGGACCTTTATGTTTCCCAGTGTTTCCAGAAATGCAGAATGGGGGTCCTGGGACATGGTGGGTGATCTGTAGCAAGCTACAATTTGAATTGCAGTTCTGCCCGTTGTTAGTTGCACGTGGATGATCTCTGAAGCATCGTGCTGTGCCACTAACCTGGAGGTGTGGGTATCCTTGATGAATATGGATACGCCCTCACCTTTTGTATTTCGATCCAGGTTTTGTGGTCGAAATGTATGGTATGAGTTGTAGCCTGGTAGTGCTGGGGTGCTCTCTGGAGCCTTTAACCAGGTTTCTGTTACTGCACATATATCAATTTTCTCCATACTGAGGAGTGCCTCAAGTGCATGCATTTTGAGGTTTAGACTTCTGGCATTGAGTAGCATTACCCTCAGTTTTTTGTTACTTGTGCTATTTACAGCGGTAGGTTTGTCTTTTGAGCCTTGCCTAAAAAATGCACTATGGGAGTGGCAAGAACCTTGGCCAGTATTCAAAAGCCTAAGGGTGACAGGTGCAAGCCGTCTCTAGCAAAGCAGCATGGCTTGTTGAGCATGTCATCCCAGGCTGACAGACACTGGATCCCCTTTGAATGACACCAGAAGCTTAGCCAATTGTTGAAATTGATATTTTTTTTCTTTATACCGTGGTATCATTCTTGGTGAGGGCAGGATGCCACTCAGGGTCATACCGGCCTGGGCTACATGATCAGAGAGCTCTTCCATGTCTCTTTTCATGTAGTCCAGGGAGGTATGGCTCAGGTCATTCACACCAACATGGACAATGACAGAGTCATATTTGTACTTGTTCTGGAGTGACCTGAGTGCTTGTGTTATGTGATGGATCCTGGCACCCGACAGGCAGCTAACAGTAAACTTTTCCTTGTTCAGCCTAGTGAGTGGGACGTCAGTGTGCCTGACTACAGAGTCACCTATTACTAGTGTGCTGGGCATGTTATTCGTGGCACACTGGTTTTGTAAAGTATATGTTTCATGGTTTGTGTTGGGGGATGGAGGTTGCTTGGATTTCTGCTTTGGAGGTCTCTGTTGCTTTTGCAGATTTTTATTTAGAGCCTCCGAGCATGTTTTTGTGTATTTATGTGTGTTTTTTGCCAGTGCTGATTTCATAGGTCTATGTGAGACTGGTGGTGTGATGCAAGTAATTCCCTTCTCCTCTTGACTGTCTGGTCCAGTCTTGGGTTGAGAGAGCTTAACCTCCAGTTTGGCTGTATAATTGCATCTCTCGCATGTATTATTGTTTGATGGTAGGAGGAGAGGGTTGATCTTCAACTATAGTGACAGAGTATTCTACCCCTAAAACTGTTACAGGAGTGAAGTCATCAACATACCAATGCTGCTTAAATAAAGCAAAGGCATGCAGTCCAGTTATAGGCCAATGCAACAACTGGAAAACATGGTCCTGGTCCAAAACCATCAGAAGTCTGTAGACTGCTCTGTACTACTTATGTATGTTGGTACATTTAATATTTAGGGTTTGGTATACATTCAGGGTAAACTAGTTCCAGACATTAACTACCTATGTAAAATGTGTAAAGTGGTGATGTTTGATTACGGTACGGGTAGAGTAGCAATAAATACTTGATGAAGTTAATCATTTGAGTTTCACACCGTATTTTTTTTAGAAAATGCATGCTGATACAAAACCTGTTCTGTTAACTTTTCAAGTGAATTAGAGTGTAATACATTAATGATATTAGCCAAAGACGGACGATAAAAGCATGGCCTCCAGCTCAGATACATACAAACATATGTACACATGGGTCCCCTTTGAATTCTCAAAATACTGAAAGATCGACTTTCAGTATCTTGAGATGAAAATAATGAAAGTTCAGTTATTCAAAATTGCACTTTAATGAATGTTAGTTTACCAAATCTGTGGTTGTTGTGGTGTGGTGTGCTTTGTCGTTAAGGTGCAGTGTGGTCTGGGATTTAGACGTGGCAGACGATGTGTGGTTGTGTACAGAGATTCAGGCTGGTTTTAACTGTTTAAGGGTTTTTGGTATGGATTTATTATTTTTTAGTTA
>NC_056748.1:875873464-875900964 GCF_019279795.1 Protopterus annectens
GCCATTTATTGCTTTCTGTTTGATTCATTTCTTCCCATTCTACCTGAATTTTATTTAGACAACTATTCTCAGACAAGATGGGTCATGTAACTTTAAACTATTAGCAAACACAGTATTTTTTATTCTTTATAAGTAATCTTTACATCAGCATTTCATACTGGACAGGATTCATGAACGGCTAAACTTCACACTGCTATTTTTTGCACATTGTGAAGAGACATGCGCACAATAGCGCTCTATTTTGTATTCATTAAAGAGCTGTGCATGTTGTGTAGAGCCACAAAATAAAGATAAGCAACAAAGTATGCTAATGAAAGCATAACTAGCTGAATTACATGCTAATTAAGCTATCCAAGATGGCGGAGCCATTCAGGAAGCTATAAAGTAATTGTTTACACTTGGTGTAGCTCTTTGACAGGAAATCCAAAACCTATTATAATACAGCTACCATCACACTTAGAAAAAAAAGCAATGTTAGGAGTAGCTGCTGCTGTCTTCCATGTGTATGTACAACACGTTCAAATCTATGCTGTTACTGCTGCAGATAGACCTCGATCAAGAAAAGGGTGTCCATACCCTGCTTAACATATTATCATGGACTGCATGATACAGAAATATTAGAGTGATACAGTGTTGAAAGGGAAACACTACAGGAACACTACAACCTTTGCTGCCCCCACATCAGATCCTGGGGAAATCAAGGAGAACCTATACTAGTGGAAACTAAGGTATGTGTAGCATTAAGGCTATTAGCAACTGGTACATTCCAGAGACCCACAAAGGATTTACTAGGGGTGCCACAGGTCTCAGCATGTAGAATATTGCACCAATGTCTTAATGTTTTGTTACAATGTGCAAGGGAGTACATCTATTTTCTAAGCATGCCAGAGGAGAGAACAAGAACATTGCATGAATTTTATGCTGTAGCATGCTTCCCTGAAGTTTTTGGGGCCATAGACTACACTCAGATAGAAATAAAAACCCCACCTGGTGACCACTGAAGGACATACATCAACAGGAAGGGGTTCCACTCAGTCAACTGCCAGGTTGTCTGTAATGCCTGAGAGATCATCCTCAATATGTGTGCAGGCAACTGAGGCAGTTACCATGACTCAAATATATGGCACACCTCTCAACTTTACACAAGGTTTGCTAGACGTAATGTTCCAAAGTCCATCTACTGGGTGGTGCAGGTCATGCACTGGAACTGTAGCTCGTAACACCCATTAGAAATGCACAAACACAGTCACAGAGGAAGGATACAATTATGAACACACTCAAATTAGAAATATTATAGAGCACGTGTTTGTGATGCTGAAGTCACATTTCTGCTGTCTAGACACATCCAGTAGTAACCTGCAGGATGAAGCAAGCACCTGCATAGAAATGTTCACAGTCTGTGCTATGTTGTACAATATCATCTTCAGGAAACAGCTGCAACAAAGACATCAAGAGCCAAGACCATACATTCCTGGACCACCGGCAGGACCAGCACCTCCAGCACATACAGATGAGGATTCTGAGGGGGAACTTCCAGCTGTAGAGGGAGCCAACAGATGTAGGCATGCACAATATGTCCTTGCCCTGGCTAAGAGGTAAAGCATAGCACAAATACTCACCACTCAAGAGGCAAAGAATACCACACACACTCACCAACCAAGAGGAAAACAATAGCACACACTCACCAGCGAAAGAATACACATACCAACATTACACATACAAGTATTAAAACTGATACCAGCCAATGTCCACAAACTTTACTTCCCCATGTAATGGCTGTGCATGGATAGCATCAGACAGAGACATCCCCAAAGGACACAAATTGTACCTGCAGTAATGTAAAGGTAAGCGTGGAACCTGTAGTATCCAATCAAATGTGTAAGAAGATAACCACCACTGATATACCTGCATACTGTTAGTCATAAATGTGCTCAAGAAAAACCTGTGTAGGTGTCCACCAATGGCTTTATTTTACAGCTATGCATTGTACATCATAACTGGCATCAAACTGATCACTGACCCACTGTACACAAAACAGTCAAAAGGACAAATATATCAACAGTTTCACAAGCAGAGCAATAAGAAGGAATGTGTTATCACTGAGTTGAATGAATGACTTACAATACTAACTGAAAATAATCTTTCCAAAATGAACATATACAAAAACATCCCAAATTTTTGTATGTAATACATATGCATAAAATCAACATAGTCAGAAAGACGATTAGTTATCCACTCTGTGCTTCAGACGTATGTGCAACCCTAAGTCAAACACAAATGAACAAAGGGCATGGCGCAGTCATCGTCATTTTCATGGAGAGGTTCAGAGGCCAAGGCTGACACCAAAGTAGTGTGTGTGTATGAGTAAGAAACACAGAAAATTCAGTGAGTTAGGAAGTATATCAGGGCCGCTAACAGGAGATTTATCCCAATCAACATTAACGTTTGCTTAGCTTGCATGTGAGTGAGTTGATATCGTCAGTTTTTGTGGTGTGTGTGTGTGTGTGTGTGTGTGTGTGTGTGTGTGTGTGTGTGTGTGTGTGTGTGTGTGTGGGTGTGTGTGCGTGTGTCTGCATGAACACAATCAAGCTCTGTGCTAGCACTACATCCTGGCATGTCAGATAGGTGTGAGCTGTGCCGGTACAGTTGTCAGTTTGGTGTCATCATTCCCAACTACACAAACTGCCTCTACCAGGAGTTGCACTGCCACTTTCTTGGTTCGAAATTGGGGTGCTAACTGAAAGTGAGCAATCATGGATGGATGAGCTCTGTTCACAACTATGTCCAGGACTACAACCCTGTGGCCTACCATGCGTGGGTGTGGACAACTCAATCACTGACAGAGCAGTGGAAGTAGTGCCACTATGGGAGTGGGATCTGGAACAGCCTCATCAGCAAACACCAGAGGATGTTGTGGCTCTATGGACATGTGGATGCCGACCCTCCCCCAGCAGGTGTTTCATCACAAACACTGCCTAATCCAGTTTGTCGGTCATCCTATCCATGCAGTCACCAACATGGTTGAGGAAGTCATGCATGTCAGAATGTTCCACATTTAAGACTCACACAATCTATTCCAAGGCCCTGGTGGAATGTGCTAGTGTCTCCATAATGGCCTAATGCATACATCCGGTGGCACATAATGACACACCAGCATCAGAAATAGGGTGGGCAGTAGGCCTCCTCTAAGAACCTCTGGCAACCCTCCTGTGTGGTGCCATACCCTCATGATGACTATGGGTAGACTGAACCAGAGTAACCACACTACCCCAATCAACTGTGTCACCCTCAACCTGTCCTATGTCTAAGGGCTCAGTGTAATGAGTATGCCTAGGCATACTGACTGTGTCCAGAATAAAGCCAGGGGATATGTGAGCCACAACCTCAGTGTCAGACTGATCCTGTGCACCCCCTGACTGCACCTCTATAGTGCCTCCATCATCCTCAGACGCTACCAATACTGGTATGAATTCTGCACTGTCACTGTGAAGATCACCTGTGATAATAAACTCAAGGAGAGAAATAGTGATTAGAAATGATCCAAACTATGTTCTCAATACTCATGTTAAACAATTTCAGATGCCAAAGGAATATAATACTTACTTTTTCCTCAGACTTACATCTGACTAATGGTAATTAATAATCAAAGAAAGTTTGTGCTTACCATGTGCAGATGGTCTTTCAGATGGTAATTCTGATCACTCTGGAAAAAGGAAGACTGTGGAAAGACGGTTAATAAGTATCACAATGCAGATGACACAAGGACAAGAGAATAATGCTCTGCACAACTTCCCCTTAAGAAGTATGTCAAAATCAAGCAGACTGACCATCCCTTCAACACAATCTCTGTTGGACTGTGTCCTTTTAAGCCACACATCTCAAAGTTTCCTGATATATCAGTACAAGTATTAGCACACAAAAATGTCTAGAATGGCAGTAAATGCCTTATATATATAGCATACCTAAAAGTTGTTCCTGGGACACACTTAGTCTGTCATCTACATCAGCACCAACATCAAGGAGTCTGTTGACCTGTCAGGATCTCTGACAGTGGACAGGAACTGCTCAGTTTCAGTGAGTATTAGTTCGTTAGCAGGACAACCTCTGTAGCCCTCTGTTCTTGTGCTACTGCAGCTGCCCACCTGTGGGCTGTTGTAATCATAACAGTGGCATGCTGCCAAACCTAATTATAGTTTCTGGCATGGCCTCCCACTATGTTTATGTCAGCAACCACCTACTGCCATATGCTTTTTCTGGCAGACATATCACCTCTGCCTTTGTTTGTCTTTGGCTTTTAAGAGCCTCTATCTATTACATTTGCAGTCAGACCTGAACTCTGTAACACTCCGTGTATGATCTAAGCTGTAGTTACTGCTTGCTACATTGCAGCAAGCTGTTTGCCATGTTTTTTAAAACAAAAACATGAGTACTGATTTGCTCTTTGTAGACAGATGTAAACTGTAGCAACTGTCTGCTACATTTTAAAAGACAATGTGTTTTTTTTAATAAAATATGTTAAAGGAAGGTTGGGGGAAGGGTACAGAAATGGGACCTGAATTGCTGGGGCAGGAGGGAGAGGGGCATGTCATGCATCTATCCACCTGGTTGGTGAGCCAGTAGAAGGATCATCCATTTTTTTTTTTTTTTTTTGCTGGGGGGGGGGGTGCATTGATGTAACTGTAATAAGCCAATCAGTTACAACTTATTACAGTTACAGTTAAGTGCTTCTTTTTTGGGTGGAGTGCTAGTTCATAGTACTGACTGAGGACACTAACTGAAACAGATAAACTTCAGTATGCAGCCATTCTCAACACAAAACAATTGAACACACAATGCTCATTTTGGACTACATACAAGCTAAGGGAGCTCCTAACCCCACTAAAATAAAGAAAAACTGTAACATATTTGCATTATATCCATTCTGTTAACATTTCTGTAATGAGAACAGCAGTTGTGTAACTGACTGTTGGGTGGCAGTATTATCAATAAACAGGCAAAAGGCAAAGGAGAAATGCCAAGACAGTTTCCTTGGTCTCTCCACTGTTGTGGAAGTTGCCACCAGATATTTGAGAAGACTAATATCTATGTTAGCTACACATGCAAAATCCCTTAAAGCTAACAATAAACACAATACACTTGTCTGCAGTAACCAGTGATATCCCAAGGCAAATGATAAAACAATAATGTGATGTAATCATACCATTCATTAATAAACTTTGAAAGAACAGTAAGAACTGATATAGCTGCAGTATACCAACAGTGAATGAAATAAATGCATACAGATAATTTTTTGTATTGCATATTGAAATACATTCCAAATATGAAAAGGTAAGCAGTTTATGAAGAGGGCAAACATACTTTATGAAATAGTGCAGTTATTTGTACAAAGAATGTCCTTCAAGTAAATATCAGTAACAGTCAGCCTGTGTCAACTCAGTCTCCCCTCCTTCCACACCCATAGCTACACCATTACCTTTATATAGTGTTGATTCAGCTGAGTACTGTGAATATGCAAATGAGGTGTTAAAATATTAGCATTCCTGAATGCAAAAAAATCTCACTTGGTGTTGGGGAGGTAAAAGTCACGTAATTAGCGATCATATGCACATGACCTAGGACTGCAAGAAGGAGCAATTGTTAGCTGCTAATGGCTTGCAAGTGTTAATTATTATTCTGACAATAGCACCAAGCAATAATGAAGAGACTCTTATATCTGAAATGTGTGTACCATGCAGAGTAGACTTAAGAAAAAAGTGGAAGCACTGTGAAAGCTATGAGAACAACCTTCACAACATTAATATTATTTTAATATTACCATCCTCTCCATCCTCTGCTTAAAAATTGTTCTGCAATGCTAATCAGCTATATTACACATTGAACCAAAGATGCAAATAAATGCCTGTGACACTGTATTTCTGTTAAGCTGAGAGAGGGAGAAGATGTTCAGAAAATAAACAAAAGAAATAGCAGTGTTGGCAACCTTACATTAATATGGTGTGAACTATTACTAGCCTAAATTTGTTGTCAGTATCACATTCATACAGACATATTCAAGCAAACAAGAAATGAGCATTTTCTAACCTTTCATCTGGTGGACCTGTAATTTGATGTTGTTTTAAGTCAGATCTGTATGGTATGTGCATTCGTATTCCTACTCTAAGCTTGTACTGGTGGCAAAGAGGGATAAAAAACGCAGCTGACAGCATGTTGTTATTGCACTGAACTGAGGGTTCATATCCACATAGTGTGCTGTTTGACAGAGTTAATGCATGTTTCCTGATCATATCACCAGGATGTAACACATACAAAGTCAGCAAACCTCACAATCCTGAATTTTCAACTTTTCCCTGATATTTGCTACTACTGACAATATTTTCTTTTCTTGGGATCATCATTTGCACGCATTTTGGCAAAACACATTTTGGACTGGCAGCATTTTGTGTCAGTGAACGAGAGGCCACTGTCCAAGGTACAAACAGAAATTTAATTTGTAATGCCATCATTAGCACATTTTAGTGTGGCACAGGTGCCTTTGCTACAGCACTCTCAACAGCAGTAAGAGAAGCAATTCTACTTCTCACCTAAGTATCAATGTAATACATGGTGCAAATGAAATGAGTTTAAAGAAACAGAACAGATGATGCAGGGTTTGAGTACAGGTTGCAGATATTTTTAACTGGATATACAAAAACTATAGAAGAATAATATGTTGTATATGAAATGCATATGTAAAGTATGTTATAAATGTTCCATATCTTAGTTGTAGTTCATGTGAGTTAAAACTGCAAAGGTGTTACTGTTGTCTAGTCACTTGTCCTCAATAATATTATTAGCAAGGGATATTGTATCATATGACAGGTTCTACAGTACTGTAACACAAAAGGATTAACATGAGTACTGTGGACAGATATATGGCATGCCTCATCATAGTAGGAGGTACTTCTTCATGGCATACTTGGTGTCCTGACTAATTGTATGTAGTCTGATAAAGTATGACCTGCTATCATTGTCTGCAGGTCCCCTTTCTGAGCCAATGACACTACATGACATGCTGATAATGTGTAGGCCACGTTCTGCTTGTAATGTTTGTAGCACTTGTGAAACTGCAGCATGTGCCTTTTTAATTGCATACATGTTGATAAATGGAAATACAAGACAGGTTTTTCCTTGTGTTTTGTGGTGTGGAATTTAAAGTATTATAATTTTGTTTTTTGCCTTTGAAATTTGCACTCTGCTTGACAGAGCAAAAACAAGTCTCATAGCTGAAGGAGAAATGGAAAAATTGCATTCCCACAATATTCATTAACACAAACACCTCTGGCACTGTTGCAGGGTATTTATAATGACAGAGTGATGTGCACCTAAAATATACCTCTCTTTATGGCAGAAGTTGTAAATGCAGTGAGTTGGGACCCATAACAGAGTTGCTCTGAGTTCAAATCCATACTGTCTGAAGGGAATTCAGAAATTATTACACAGGATTTATGACTTACTTTCCTCATAACTTCACATGCTGTGTTTTCTGTTTCTTGACTTCTGCAGTTGCTTGTTGCTGAGAGGTGTACAATCAAATGTACCTGCTTAAGAAAAAAAGTGAAAAATTGTATTTGGCAGCCTTCTGTAGTGCATTTTGCAGTGATGCGTGGACACAGCATTCTGGACTGTACTGAGTTGTGTAACTATCTCTGAGGCACAAGGTGTAACTGCAGTTAAATGCAGTGACTTTAGAGACAGTACACATGTGATCCAGGGTTCAAATATAAATAACACTTATTTTTACAAATGGTGTCAGAATGCAGTTTCTAAAAACAATTTGCTTAGGAAGGTAATACTACATACAAATGTTTGTCATAAGTAGGCTGATTGCAAGAAATGTCTCAGTAATGCTTTGATTACAGTTTTCTATGTAGCATACCTCATTAATGACTTCATTAGAAAACCCATTTGATTGTGTTTATAATTGTTTAAGCATGATAATTATGATAATCACTGAAAAACCTACTTCCATATCTGTGCTGGGCACAATAGTTTAATCATCTTGACCCTTCCCATAGCCCAAATATGTGTTTGGGACAGTATGTGTTGTAAAATATGTATATATCATAGCCTAACCTGTATTATTCAGCTCATGAAAGTCTATCCATTTGAAATATATTTATAAACAGTAATAATGCCTCTTACATGGGAATGCAGATCCAAGGAGTTCTTAAAGTTAAACACATACAGGCGTGTCTGAAGTATATTTCCAATCATACTAAATGCATTCTATCTGTAATGACCATTGTTGAAAAGGAATTCTCCTGTAGCACTGAGAAATAATAGCCTAGCTTGGAACGTATGCATTCTTTATTCCATAAGTTTGATTCCAACCTTGTAAAACTAACTTTTACAGTGTGCATCTACCAACAAATTATGTCCCAAGTCAACCTATTTAACCTTCCAAACACCAAGGCTTACAGTGCAAGGCATTAAGCATGTCAGTGTTTACCATTGGAAAAAGTGTGAATATGCTAAGTATCACACATGGTAGTTATCATTGCTATGTTCCACACCTTCATTGCTGTTTGCTGACATCCCTGTCTCACTGTCTGGCAATGGATCTCTCTGCTTTCCATCGCACAAATGCACTTGGCATGGTTGTGCATCTTTGGACACTGACCGTTAAATGCAAGATTGGAATTTGGCCCAGTTCAGAAGTAGAGTTGTTGCTTGACTTTTGCAGACATGGCTGGTGTGGGAGATGATGGTGTTAAATTTAAAGTATGGAGGTGGGTTGTTGAGGAGTCCAGCATTTTTGTAGCACTTCTTGTGAAGCACCATAACTGCAGTCTACTGCAGGGGGACCATACCGGGTGTCAGTATAAGACTGAGGCTTGGAACAGGTTACCCAGGCTGTATCCAACGTAACTGGCATCTCAAAGACTGGAGAGAATTGTCAGCACTACAGTGACCTGAAGGACCTCCATAGCTGATGGGGGGATGAGTTTAGAACCGCTGACACCCATCAGCATTCCATTCTATAGAATGCAGTAGGCAGCCGAGGCTGGCATTCATTATGCTTTCATGTCTCTGCTTTTCTACTGTACAGCTACTGAATACATTGCAGCGAAGGGGTGGCATACCAAGAGAGGTTAAATTGCCTCAGAGAGGCACAGGGTAGATATGTATCAGGTCTTATTGTAAGCTTCATAACTATTGTAATTATATGCAATATGGCAATGTTGAATTAGCTGTATTTATCATATCATAACATTGTAATTGATTAATGTTACAGTAGAATATGAGCTTCCCACCATACCTGAATGTGGCAAAGGTATATAGAGTGGATGATCATAAATATGTATGCAGTGAAATTATATATTCATGTGACATGCCATGGATCTAATTCTCAATCTTTTTTTGTCTCACCCCATCCCTTCTCTCTCAATTTTTGAGAATATTTTATATGGCTTAAAAATGTTCTGTTGTCACAGAGCAACCAATGTGGATCAGCCCACCATCCTAGCAAAGGTTGCAGCACAGACACCCAGCACTTCAGTATCCCAACTGTCAGCACTGCCTCCACAACCCTGCCTAACTTCTCCATTTGTGTCAAGTAGCTCTGCTCTGGCAGCAGCTGCACTGGTACCCTCTGTGAGTAGTAGTAGAGGAGGTGGAGATTTTGTCACCTAGCAAGAGCTGACAGGGCAGTGGAGGGTATCATGGAAAGGGGCCTCAGTGCCCAAATCAGATGTGAAAAAAAGTTGATTTATCATCTTGCCAAGACAATGCCATGTCAAGCACTGACACAGGAAACTGAGACAGCCGACGGTGATGACAGCTCTGAGAGTGAGAACTAGATTCTCACTGTTCTCAGGCTTGACGTGGGTGCACCTCTGATGTCCCCTACCCATCCCCAATCAAGGTGTCCCCCAACCTTTTGTGTCCATCACCATCCCTGTCTGTCTTGTATGTCCTGTATGTCTGTTCCTGCTTCATGCTTGGCCCATATTATAAGCTTTACCAGACTTAAGTAGATTTATTGATTCTATAACTAGGTTTGCATATAGAAACAGTATAACTCTCAAACAACAATTATGCTATACAGACATAAAGGAGAACATGAATCTGACTAAAGCAAATAAATATGGCACCTTCCCATGTTATAATTGTTGTTGTTGCACTTATATTGATAAAAATGTGAATTATTTTTATACACCAACTGGAAAAAGATTTGAATTTAGATGTGCTGCAACTTGCAATAGTACTAATATTGTATACTTGTCTACGTGTAAAAAATGCAGGTGTTTCTATGTAGGTAAGTCAAATAGAAGACTCAAAGACAGAATAATTGAACACAACTCTGACATTAGATGGAAGGTCCTGACAAATGCCTTAGCCAAACATATAAATGAGACTAACTTGGAGTATGATTTTATGTTTAAGGTTATTGGTACTGTAACTAAGAGCAGTAGATGGGGAGATATGAATACTAAACTAGAGTTGAGTGAATATAAATGGATACTTCTCCTATCTGCAGACAAATTACCTGGTTTAAATCCAATGATATAATTGAAACCTGTTTTAAAACAAAGACAGAATTGTTTACATAATTTTTTATGTAACTGTTTTACTATGTATTAGAGCAGGGGTGGGCAAACTTTTTGATTCGTGGGCCACATTGAGTTCTAACATTTGACAAAGGGGCCGGAACAGGAGCAGATAGATGGCATGCTTTGAAAACATCACCTCATTGGGGGAAAAATACACATCTTGGGATATGGAGAAAACATGTGCTTTAATTTCCAATGAAAATGAAGAAAAGCATTACAATAAAATCTCTGACTTCGAAATGAGTCTTTAAACACTGAAAATCAAATAAATGACCATTTTATTTTAAAGCACTGAAAGTTCTGTTATCCTTCAGGATATCACCATCACTCTCCTCCTGACTGTCTTTTTTTTCAAAAACGGTAGGAGATGCAGATGCACTTGTCCTGTTCCTTTTATTCAATTTGTTTCCCCGGTGCCAAAAGTCAACAATGACCAGTGCAAGGATGAAACAGTTACAGCAAGTCAGTCTGTGAAGCATTATATTTGATCTGCGCGCACTGTTTATTTTAACAATGTGCGTATCACGGAGACACACACATTTTAATGGGAGCAGTGTTGTTGGTCTCCTTTTTTAGCCAGCGCATCAAAGTCTGGAGTTAGTTTTGTTGTGGCGATTCTCAGGATGGATCTGAGATGTAGGTCTGTTAACTTGGATCTGTGGCTGGCTTTGTTGATGTTCATGACGCTGAACGTCTGTTCACACACGAAGGTAGAGCCGAACAAAGCCAACATCATCTGCGCTTTTCGCCTTAGATTTGGAAACGCGGCATCATTGAGTGAAGCATAGAAGTCATTTAGTTTCAGAGAGCTGAACTTCTCTTTTAAGGCAGGGTCGGACTGAAGGTCGATCAGTTCGAGCTGAAGCTCCTCTGGAGCTGTTTCGGGTCTTGTGACAGAGGAAAGGCCACCAATTGAAGTGACTTGTCAATTTTGTCGAAATCCAAAACCGACGGCAGAATTCTCCGTGCAGTGCATCCAGTGACTCACTGTATTTCTTTACTTTTGCTCCGGCCTCTTTCAGCATGGCTAGTCTAGGAAAATGAGTGAATGACTTGTTCAAAATCTGCCTGGAGAATAAAGCCAGCTTGGATTTGAAGGCTTTCACGTTTGTGTACATGTCATGCACAAACTGCTCCTTCCCCTGCAGTTTCACGTTGAGCTCATTCAAGTGTGAAAATACGTCCGTAGCAAACGCAAAGTCACACATCCAGCTCTTGTTGCTCAGCTCAGGAAATTCATCAGTCTTCCCCTGCCACTCCAAAAACACGCCAATCTCCTCTTTGAGCTCCCACACTCGTTGAAACACTTTGCCCAAACTCAACCAGCGGACACGGGAGTGATAAAGCAGGTCCTGGTGATCCGCATCAGTTTCCTCCAGGAACACAATGAACTGACGGTGCTGAAGTCCCCATGCACGTATGAAGTTGACGAGTTTCACCACAGGATTCACAACATGATTCAGCTGTAACACCGATTTACATAGAGATTCCTGGTGGATGATGCAGTGGAGGAAAATGACATCCTGGTCAGGGTTTTCATTGTTGACTTTATTCTGGATTCTCCTCAGCAGGCCAACGTTTTTTCCCGTTAAATTCGGAGATCCATCTGTGGTGATGTTAACAAGCTTACTCCAGGGAAGCTTCATGTTTTCGATGGCAGCAGACACCCGTTCAAACAAGTCCTCTCCTCGTGTTTGTCCTTTCAGAGACTCCATTGTCAAAAACTCCTCCGTTATTTCAAAAGTTTCATTGATTCATCGGATAAAAATGAGGAGCTGAGCAGTGTCTTTGACATTGTTGCTTTCATCCAGTGCTAAAGAATAAAAAGGGAATGACTTCGCCTTTTTGTTTAATCTGCTGGTGATATATTCATCTATTAGTTCCACACGGCGAGTCACTGTCCGCCATGATAAACTGATTTTCTCAAATTTGTCTTTGGTCTCCGGGCACAAAATACCTGCTGTCTCTACCATACATTCTTTTAGAAACTCGCCCTCAGACAGTGGTTTGCCGGCCTTTGCTATTTTGAATGAAAGCATAAAACTGGCCTTGGTACTTGACTCTTGAATGGCAGTTTGACGGTGAAAAAAACTTTGCTGAGCCTTCAAATTAGCTGCCACCTTCTCAGCAGCAGCTTCCCGTTCTTTTGTTGAGAGCTTGCTTGCATAATTAGCGTGCTTTGTGGCAAAGTGACGGCTAATATTATACTCTTTAAAAACCGCCACAGTTTCTTGGCATATCAGGCAAACAGCAGATGATCGGTGTTCAGTGAAAAAATATTTAGTTGTCCACTCCTTATTGAACACTCGACATTCTCTGTCCACTTTCCTTTTCTTGGGTCCGCTCATCTTCATAGAGGGGCGGTGGGTCAAAGGGTAAAGTGCAAACGTGGAGTAATAGGCCTACGCTTCACCTCAACAAAGCCAATATATCTAGAGTGCGCCATCTAGTGAGGAAACATCAGAACTGCAGGGGAAATAAAACATTAACAAGGTTAATTTATTAAATTTTTTCAAGTTTGGAGGGCCGAATCAAAACGTTTAACGGGCCGCATGTGGCTCCCGGGCCATAGTTTGCCCATGCCTGTATTAGAGTTTATGTAATGATTTTTCATTTTTTTTAAATAATGTAGTGTTTCTTTAACAACACATTGATGAATTTTATTGGCTGTGACTTAATTGTGGTTTGCATAAATTGTTTGTAGTAGGATATAGAGTTAATACTGATGAAGAGTTTTTAACCTGAAAGCTTTCTTCTTTGTGATTAAATTGCTACGCTACCCAGTTCGTTTTTCTTTTGTTCCTGCTTCCTCACATACCCTACCTACCTGACAATCACATTCCTAAGCCCCTTCCCCAACAATCCTCTCTCTTTGAAAGTAAAAGAAAAAAAAATGGGCATGTGCCCCACCCAAAAAAAAAAAAAAAACACGACACACACATAGCTCTCCACTTTATCTATGTGTGTTCTTGACACACTTGATTTGGTACAGTTGTCTCTACAACATTATTCTGTTGCTGTCACCTACCCTTGGTGTGGTGACAGCCCATGTTCAGCAGTTTCTGTCTACAATTCTAAATTTATGTTGTGAAGAAGTGGATAGATATGGGTTTCTCCCACTACCTTCCTGCAAATTCCTCTATTCTTTCCCCTGTGTCCTCCCCTCTGCTTGGCCCCCATTTCAACACTTCCCTATCAACCCCTTTTTCACATGTTTAATCTGGTCAAAAAATAGAATCACACACACCACACGCAGCCAGAAGTGGCCTATAAGAAAGCCTTCACATTTTGCCCTCAGCATTTGCATACAGTTTGGCGTCTTGCACCAATGCCAAGTGACAGTGAATTTCTGTTCTTCTCCTATGGCAAAACCTGGTCAGTTGTTGCCATCACTCATAGTAGTCCAGTTATCCTTGCGTAAAGGTGCTTAACCATGCTGCTTTATAGGAATACAGAATAAAGGTAATACGTAGCACAATATCTTTGCTGACACAGAATGAGAAACTAATCCTATGTCCACTGCATTGTCACACAGTAGAAATCAGACTTCTTTGGTGGTGCTTGTGTTAAGTACTGTGTCCTCTAGATTGTATAACTAGATAGGTAGGGAGTTCTAACCTCACAGCAGTCATCTTGTATGTGTGTGTGATGGTGGGGTCATGAGAAACATTATAGGTTCATAGGTTCATAGGTAGGTACTAGGCTGTTGGCCCTAGGGCCTATATAAGCCTAGCCAAAAAATGTACCCTGGCTTTCGCCACCCAAGAAAATTATTTTCCTGTGCCCCTGTCGAGCAGAGCCACAGAAGTGATCCCTGGGGTGAATTTCCCATTTCCCATCCAGTCATCAAGATTTTTCTTGAAGAGTGCTAATGAGGAGCTCTGTTTGACATAGATAGGTAGTCTGTTCCAGAGTATGGGAAGTCTCTGGGACAGGAATCTATCCCTCCAGCATGTTCTGTTTATTGTGGTGACAAGGTTTAGGTCCCTAGAGCATGTAGCTCAGAGGGACTGGGATTTCTTTAAGTGGAGCATGTCCAACAGCTCTGAGTTTGACATAGCTTTGTATGTTAGGCAGAGATCGCCCCTGAGTAGGCGATATGCGATGGAGTAAAGCTGTAGTTTTTTGAGACGGTCTGTGTAGGGCATCTGTTTGAGGCCAGTAATCTTCTTTGTGAGGTATTTCTGTGGTCTTTCCAGTTGTTGTAGATGTCTTGTGAGGTACATACCAAAAGGGGCGTTGTACTCTATAATGGGTCTAATGAGTGATGAGTAGAGGGGAACAATGACCTCTTTTTTTCTGGATGAGAATCCTTTTGTGATGCCACATAGAAGGATTTCCTGACCACTGTGGCGATGTGATTATCAAAGGAGAGACTAATGTCCACCTGTGTCCCAAGGTCTCTTATCACATTTTCGGCATTAAGTAGACTACCAGCTATGTGGTAGTTCATGGGTACAGAGTTTTTACCAAAGGGGATGACAATACACTTTTTGGCATTGAGCTTCAGGCCATGGCTTTGACACCAGGTATCTGTCTCAGTGAGGCCCTTTTGTAGTTTGTCCACATCGTTAGGAGTTTTGATTATGGCTCCTAATTTGCAGTCATCTGCAACTTTGTTAGCCAAAGACCTTCTGTGTTAGCCTGCACTTCAGAGAAGTAGATACCAAACAGGAGAGGACCCAGGACTGAACCCTGTGGTACTCCACTTGCAAATGGTCTGAAGTCGGATTTGGAATCCGCTACTTTCACAGTGTGGGTTCTGTCCATGAGCCAGTTGGCAACCCATCTTGTGACATAGGGATTTATACCTAGTTTAGTGGGCTTATCTATAATTCCAGAGTGGGGGATGGTGTTGAAAGCCTTGGTGAGATCTAGATAAGTGGTGTGAACCATTTTACCCTTATCTATGGCCTTGGTGATTGCTTCAAAGAAGTCAATCAGGTTTAGGAGACATGATCTGCCTTTTACAAATCCAAACTGGGTAGGGTCTGGAGTTTGGAGATTACCAATGTCTTGTTTATGAGTTTCATGATGATACGTTCCATGGCCTTGCAGACCAGGCTCATCAGGCTAATGGGGCGGTAGTTCCCGGGGTCCGTCGTGGCTCCCCCTTTGTGGAGTGGGATAACCATTGCGGTGTGCCATTCAATGGGTACAAAGCCTGAGGTGAGGCTATGATTGAACATGGTACTTAGGTAGGGTGCCAGTTCATTCTGTAGTTCATGTAGAAAGCAGCCTGGGATATTGTCAGGTCCCATGAATGCTGTGTTCTTGGCTTTAACATAGTCAGATCACTCCCACGTCACCTTTTCATTCTGTCCACAAATGCATACTATCTCCACCACACTGATGAGGTCACCATTTCAAAAATGCACTCTCACACCACTAAAGTCAGACCCCTCCTGTGGTACATGCCTGTAAAACATCTGCACGTACATAGGTAAGTTACCAAATAAAGCAGTGAGAAACTCATGTGTGTACGATTGTAAATGGATGCACAATTGTCTTACACCTGTTAATATTGACAACATTTAGATTCCCACATGGCTGTTGAAATCATTTCAGCACTCATCTCCTTTGCTTGACACAGCTGATGTCATCCCTTCAAAGATGCAATGTGACTCACATGCAGTCAGACTTCTTTTCTGGTGCATGGCTATAATACACTTCCATGCAGACTGTGTCAGTAGACAGGTAAAGAGTTCAAATACAGGACTGACTGTTTTTTGTGAGTCTGCATTTCTTCAATTTACTGTGTAGAACATCTGGTGTATATCTATAAAGTGTGCTTGTGCTGCACAACCACTTTTTAGCAGAAACATCAAAGTACACAGTGGTGATGTCATCTATTGAAATATACAGTGTCACAATTGTAAAATAGGTCTTGAGTGGTGCTTGTGTTTCAGTAAACCTTCATTAGCTTGTGATGTTAGGTATCAAGTTCATATCCCAACATCACTGCTTGCAGTCAATGTACATGTTGTTAACAGTGTTGTCACCCACATGTGCTTTGTTCATGTGTATATATTGTTTCCTCTTACAAGAGTTTACTCTAAATTTCCTTCTCAAAGACTGTATTGAAGGCTGATGCTGGCATTTTAACAGATTGTCCTCTCATACCAGTTGTAGTGAGATGCCTACTTAAGACTGAGGACATGAGATGGTGTAAAACATGTTCTTGCCTAAGTAAGGCATGTGTTCCAATATGGGATTATATCCACATTTTACATAACTCTTGTTCTACCATCATAGTGACAACAGCAGGAGGTCACAGGTATGTTTGGGTATACTTGGCATCAGGCAATGTTATCTGACATATAGCAAGATTATTTCTAAAGTAATTAAAGGGATACATATTCTGATTCATACACATGATGTAATGATTTCATATAACCACACATATGACAACTGGTGATGCATTATACCACTGCACATTCATTAATCCCACTATGGTGGTGGTTTTCTCAGCACTTAGGCAAGTGTTTAAATCAGCATAGCGTGACAGTAAGCATTTGTGTCCTTAACTGTTCTGTAGGAATGACCCTACCCCCCCATTTTACTGTATACATATAGAGTGGCAGAGGCCTTCCCCATTCATTTTGTCAGATAACAATTATGGGCAAATAAAATACAGCTGATTTAATGACTTCATGTGGGTGGAGATCAACAGCTGTGATAACATTTCCACTGTGGCACATGTGAGTAATAGCCATATTTTTAGTTGGGTGAGTTGTATAGCTTGCTGTTGAGTTCTAGCATAGGGAATCATTTGGTGTGAATGTACTGATATCACACAACAATCATTATATCATGTCAGTATTATTCCTTGATATGTTGCACAAATACATATGAACGTAGCTTTAGATTTCATGGAAGAAGACATTTGCTCAACCAATGTCATGGTGAGAGTGTTATTGTGGGACATGCATTGAGTACTGTGATGTACATGAGTGTGCTCCAGTTCTTGGGTGGTATGTGCACACACATACAGTGAAGCTGTCCTTGACCATGGAACATTGACATAGGACTGATCACATTAATATGCATATGAGTATACTCATTTAATTGATTCTTCTATTTGATTCTCAGCTGGAGCGCCTTCTGTGTGTAGTCTGCATGTCCTCCCCACAGTCGAGTGACGTTAAAGACATGCAGGTAGGTACGTGGGTGAATGGGTGTGCCTTCTTTGAAGATTGGCCATTGGGCTGGCAACTCGGCACTGTAAAAATCCACTACCAATCATTAGCAGACTGGAGTTCCGCTGTGGCGACCCCTAAATGGGAAAAGCCAAAAGACATTACTAGTTTGAAATGCTGATATTACATTCATTCTTAGGGATCTTTTTTTTATTCATACATTAATTTCAGTTGTTTGTGACAATATCCATTGCTACTTTTTATAGCACTGGCAGATGCCAACAATACACAGCTCTATGGAATTCATCATATCACAGTGTGGTGTTTGCATCTGTTGTTATCTGTCTGTACAATAACTGTGTGAGGCAGGATTGCCTTATGCAAGGGTATTACATGTGACACATTCTGCCCCCACATGTGTGATATCACACACATCTACATATGGGATGCATACTCATTAGAATAGTGAAGTACATAATTCCCTTCAAGGGATCCTCATACATGCGTTATGCCTATTTCTGTGGTGTACACAGTTAATACACAGGTCAGTGTTAACTCTGATGGGATGGGTTAGATTCTTGCAAAAGGAGAATGTGGCTTCTGAGCCATTCATATTTTCAAACATGTTATATTGATGAAATGCAGGCTGTGCAAATATCCCATAATGTATGTACTGCCCTTGCAAAGCATAAACTTAACTCAGCATGTTAATGACATTCATATCTCATGCAATTCCCTCTCTTACAAGGTTAATTTGTGTAACTGTCACATCCTAAATATCATATCTGCTTTTATTTACCTATATTTTCTCAGGAAGTGTGACTACCATTAATTTTTATTACATACATATTGTACAATTTTATTATTACAAAATTGTCTTTGTGATATAAGCACCTTTAAATCAATTTTCTTAGTACATTTTGAAAATTAACCCTCCCGTCATGTAGTCCTGTATACATTGTTTTTGATTTCTGTGCACATTGTCTTCAGTATATTTTCCCTGCCTGGTAACCATTTATTGTAGTCACCCTGGCCATTTATCCTCAACTATTATGTATTTCTGTATTCGTATGTTTCATTTATGTGCACAGTGCACTCAGTACCCTTTCCCTGCCTGGTACAGCTTGCATTATTTGCCCTAATAGTTCTTTGTGCTGTTCACATGAGCACGCTTAACAGGATTACTTATAGGCAAGCCTATTTGTTTGCTGTGTGTGCTCATGCTGCTCAACATGTTTTCATGGACACCAACACTGTTGCTGGCCACGAAAACATGCTTGCATTCGTGGAAGCAGGATGAGCGCCATGCATATGCAATTAGCATTGCTGCTCATCCCGCTAACACGTAAACATCATGTATGCTATGCATGAAGCCTACATGATTGTTCATGAATCCTGGGAGCTATCTTTACATGTTCTTTGTAAAATTTCTTTCTAAGGCAAGTAGGTTGCAAAACTGTGCTAATGATTTCTCAAGATGTCTGGTTATTCATAATGGTTACGATATTTCCCGAACACTTCAAAATTCACAAACTTGTCTTCTGCCTTCAATTGTAGCAAGAAGGGGTTAACTTTTCTGTAAACTTAAACATTGCTTGATTTGTAAAGCAAATATGTGGTCGAGACCTTCCATGCTTTCACTCTTAGCAAAAACAGGTGAGCACTGCAATCAGTCATAAGCTTAGTTTTTGTTTTTTTTGTTTGCTTTTTTTTTGATACACAGTCACTTATGACATGTCAGATTCGATCACATGCATAGTACTTTTACAGTTTATATTTACAATTAGAACCTCTGTGCTGCATTTCAATTCACCAGTATCAGACTTTGCCTTTGCTCTTACTGATTTTCTTGGGACCACACCCTGCACTTTTTTTACTCACGTAAGTGCTACTGCCAAATATTTGACTTGTAAGGCTTTTACTTCTATTTCTTTCTTCCACTGCCAAAATAAAATGTAAGGTATTTACTCGTCAGTTTAATTTAGGCTAAAAATACAACTTCTTTGCATGCATTCATCATTTATTCCACATGCAATTCTTTCAATGTCTACTGTAAAGCCTCTCCGAAAGCAAGAGCAGTTTTATCAACTATGCTACATATTCAGAAATAAAGTGAGTTTTTTTAGCATAAGAACAGCTATACTTCCTTAGCAATCACTTGGCTTAGAATTAAAATGTCTCTTTAAAGTTTACCAGTCATAGTCATGTATTTTCACTAGGTTTGTATGTTTCAGAGGCTCTCTATTGAACTGTAGGTTTCCCTCCCACAAGCATAAATAAATGCTCCAGGCTTCCATAGTAATCTTCTCAGGACTGATTTTTTTTTACATCATCTGCAGTCAAGGTATCTATATTACCAATTTTTTCATTAATTTCCTCTTCCTCAGGCTGATGCAGGTGCTGTTTCTATAAACATGTAGACCTCACTGCTAATGGAAGTGATTTTTTTTTTGTTTATTAAAAAGTCCAAATACTGTAGGAATATTAAACAACAAGAGCTCTTGGCTTTGAAGCTGAGAAACTTTAAAATGGAACTCAGCAGAGGTAGCAAAGCTAGCTAACACAAGCAGCAGCTTGGACTAGAAGTTAAGATGATGTACATCACAGCATGATATTTATTCTTAAAATGATTTACTGTTTACATTAAACATTTAATAGTCAAAATACTACTCACCTGTAGGCAGTGCAAATTCCGGAATTTTACTAGATTTTCTAAATTATTAACATGGCCTTAGTTGTAACAATATAAATGTTTATAGTTTATAATCTGAAATGTCACTTTTTTTTTACTAAACATTCACACTGTCTGCCTGTCGCCTCCTGAAACAAATGCTCATTGTTCCATGGCATAAATCTTAAATGAAATAAAAGATGCATTATATGTACTGATTGCCAAACTGAAATCTCTACTGTAGCAGCTAGTAATATAATAAGCACATCTGTGTCATAGCCCTCACCTCAACCTCTTAGCACAAGAATTTTGGACAAGGCCAAAAATATTGGAGGTACGAAGGCCCAGAATTAGGGACAGATTCTTAAATATTGCAATTATAAATTTAGTTGCTAGAATTACACATTCTGCTTTATATGCATTTTTCTGAATTATATGAAATCTTAAACTCAGATGTGTTTCATTATTTAGTGAGTTCTTCAATTATTTTCCAATAAACCACAAATTTTATGAGGAACAGACCAAAAATATAGGGAAACTATCTGGACATTCTGCTAAATTCTGGACAGTTGATAGACGTGTGTGTATATGTATATATATATATATATATATATATATATATATATACATACATATATACACACACACACACATATATTTATATATATATATATATATATATATATATATATATATATACACATATACACACACACACACACAGACACACACCTATCTATATATATATATATATATATATATATATATATATATATATATACACACACACACACACACACACACACACATATATATATATATATATATATATATATATATATACACACACACACATATATATATATATATATATACACACACACACACACACACATATATATATATATATATATATATATATATATATATATATATATATTATATACATATATACATATTTTTTATTTTTTTTTCTTTAGCATTTTTGCTAAGTCAACAGTCATTTTGTTTCCCTTAGGTATTTGAATAGTGTGTGTGGATCCTGCATGTCCTCCCTCCATTCGTTTCCTCCCGCATTACAAAGGAACGTGTCTGGAGCGTTTCTTCCCGGACCGCCACTGAAAATTGGCTCGTTCCAAGTCGGACATTCCCATTAAACAAATGTTAAATGAATAGCTAATGAAAGAAGAAACACATTGCTGTGGACACTTATCTTACTTGTTGACTCACTTGACCCATATTCAATTCAGTTAAGCCTGTTGGGAACTTACTGACTTTGAGTGCCACTGCCACAGAATATTCCTACCATAGAAACTAATTGATCATCAAGAAATGTGATGTATGGCCTGTCCTTTCAACTCACAATACCGTACATTTCCTCATTTGCCCCTTTTTGTACAGTTATTTGATCTTACTTGTATGTACTCTAATTCTACTGTCAAAACCAAACGAAGAATTAATTATTTGCTTGTTGGCTATTTTCTTTATAACTTGTACGGTGAATTTATTACTTGTTTATTTGTACTGTGAAATTTAATTTAATCTGTACTGTGAAATTTCTAATTGTATATTTTCTATCTTGGAGCTTTTCTCCCCGGGCCTACCCTGAAAAAGGGCGCAAGCTCAGTCTGACTATCCCGGTCAAAAATTTTAAATAAATAAATAATAAAATAAATTTCATCTTCTAAACTCAATAAATCTGCACAAAGGCCCAATATCGAAGACTAATTTTAAATATTGCCCTTATGAACTTAGTAACTTCCTAAAATGACATGCTTTGTGCTAGAATACATTTCCTAAGGGATATGAAATCTGAAAGTCAAATGTATGCCATTATTATTGACTTTAGTCCTCAATGATATGTCAGAAAACTTCAAATTTTATGAGAAACAGATCAAAATTATGAGGTAAAAATTTGGATATACAGAAAAATCGGAATAATTGAGAGATATGGATATTTTTGTTGAAAAAATAGACTGATAATTTATTATTATTACTATTATTATTATGTTCTATGTCAATTAAAATGTCACCGATACAGTGCATGCAATGCTGCAGAAAAGCACCTACACAAAAATTAAAATACCCGACTTGGGATATACTGCATAATTGGTACTCAAAATAAACCTCGTCCAAGAGCTGCAGGTGGCATGGGAAAAGCCAGTGATCACTGATCAGTTTCAATAGCAAGCAGCTCAGTTCATACTGGAACTACAATTCCCAAGCAGCCTGCAAAACCTTCCTCTGTTGTGGGTGGTGACGCAGCCAGTGGTTTAGTATTGTTACTAGCTGAAAGAGAGAAAAAAAGAGTGTGTGTGTGTGTGATTTAGGGAGAGAGAGAAAGGGGAGTCAATGGAGGTGGATTCAGCCAGAGGCATTCTCATGCAGGGACCGGCTAGGCAGAACTTCTGAAATCAAGACGGGAAGGCTCTTGCCACGTCTCTCGACTATCTCAGCACTCATGCACGGACTGTAGAGAGGGCGGTGACCGCTGTCTTTGAGCATCGGTTCTTGTGGCAGCACCGAGTCGAGAGGCCTAGCGGCATTGTATGTGCTGTCTGAGTCGGGAGAGCTTAGTCCGTCTCTACAGATTGGAATTATAATGTCCGAGCGGACGGCGGTGTCATTTCAGCAGACTCTTGACAGGTGAGTTGGGAGCTGATCTGTTCTGTAGGTTTACTGTTATTCGCAGTTGTAAACCCCAGCTGTGTCCCCATTCATTATTTACGGAGGCAGCACCTTGTTACAGTGGTTGGTATGTACCCAGCCATACTTTAGTGCTCGAATCGTTGACAGGTAGTTATATAGCGAATTACAGTAAGTTAATAAAATATGATACCTTGCACAACGTATGAAAAGAGGGTGGGATTCTAATACTGTAAATGTTCACAACCAACAACTCGTTGCCATTATCCTGTACGGTGTGCTTAGAAAGTAAACAGTGGGTATCCTTTTAATTTGCTATCTTGAAACTGACAGCGCCTGAATCAGACAGCACTATAGAAGCCGTTCTGCTCTTAGTTTTACTTCAGGAAACAGCGGATAGCTGTCAGTGTCAGATGTCTAATTAACAGCTTTTGTGACAACAGCAGTACACAAAGGGATGCGTATACAAGCATTCCCAGTATGTAGCTATTGCCCTGCTGCTAACTTTTCAAGTTGTGTTTACGATATTTTACTATATATTAGCTGCGTTGGATTCACTAAATACATTTCGACAAAGTTTTGGGAAGAGCTGTGCGCCGCTCAGGTACAGACAGTGAACGGCTTGAAACTTGATAGGGTACAGTGGTGTAGTAAAATACTTGTCTGTTGCATAATAAAAGCATACGAAGTGTGATAAAAATGCGCTGCAGACGGACTGTTAACAGTATTATTTTAGACTGGGTTGGAAGGCAAGGGAGGGGTACTTTCCAAAAAAAACAGACTTGGGATAGCAGTAGTGGGAGTGGTTACTAAAAATCAGCAGCACAATCAAGCAGCTAGCTGCAGGTATGTGAGATTATATATATATATATATATATATATATATATATATATATATATATATATATATATACACACACACACACACATATACATATACACACACACACACACACACATACAGTAAGGTTACCATGCTGGATATAGTCATTAGAATACCCTGTAACAGATGGGCTGAAGAGGAACAGATTCACAAGAAGAAGAAAGAACATAAAAAAGTGCATTTTAGCTGCCAGTAAATTTCCTAAGGAGTGAGCAAGGAAATGAGTATCAGTTTTGTGATTTGCAAGTAGGGAGTAAATTGAAAAAGATAAGGAAGACAGGAAGGGATCCAAACCAAATGAGTTTTTTTTTTATTTCCAGGCAAACTGTTTGCAAGAGACAAAGAAAAACTAATTGCACTGCCCTGTCTTTCTTTTGTAAGTAGCTAAAACAGTTTTTCAGCTTGTTATATATGTGGCTTGCAGCACTGCAGAGTCTTAAATGTTGTTTATGGAGCTCTTTGAAATTGATGTGTTTTTCATTATGCAAGTATATGTACACAGACTTAAAATTTATTTTACAAGTAGCTTGTCATACAGTAGTTGCTTTATTGCCATGCTGCATTGAAAAGAATGAAGCTACATGGCATACCTGTTGTTTGGCAACTGAATATATACACTTAGTCAGTGAATGGGGCTTTTCTTAGGCATGTCCCAAGTTGTGCATTATGTGCAGTAATGCAAGTTTTATTTAGTACTTGTATGGGGCAGTCCATGGACATCAGTGTGCCCTTCAATTGTAGGGTATCAACATACTTTTAAGGAGGAGTAAATCCAAAGTAATTTCAGATTTTCATTTGAACTGAGTTTGTTAATTAGGCATGGAGCCCCCTGCATATTGTTGAGGCTGGGGATCAGGTTAAGGATAGTGGCATTTATTGGTAGGATTTTTGTGCTGTTTTTGAATTAAGTTACTGCTTTGGAAGCACTGCTTTTTTTGGCCCACAGTTTTTTTATTCATAGTGTATCATCATCAGGCTTTTATTGAGGCCCGCCTGTCAATGAGCTCTTTCTTTTTCTTATGTCTGAATTATTCTACTGTATGCCTTATCCCAGTACACACCAGTCTCTATCCATCTAATTTCATTGTTCTTAAATATCATTCACCAAGTCAGACCATATTACGGTGTTTGCCCCCTTCATCTTAAGTATTTGACTCGAGTTAGGAACTAGGTTCACAGTCCTGTACAGCATTGCAGTGTACTTTTTTTTTACCTCCTTTTAATGCCTATACTCTCTTAGCAGATGTTTTCCTTTTGCATCCCACCTTCACTAATAATTTTCCTTTATGTATATTAGTTTAAAGGACCCATATTTTCAATACGTCTTTTAAGTCCTTTTTCAGTAGTTTTTACTTTTGTATATTTAACTCCAGAGGGTCATTGTCGTATAACACCTAATTAACTCATATGTGCATATAGCAGTCATAAATTCATATTTGTCTTCATCTTTTCCAGGATCCCTAACTATATATATATTTAAATCTCTTATTTTCTCTATGCTAACATTTTGCTCATGTGGCACTGGCAACAACCCTGAGATGGCTACTAAGTTTCACACTTTTCTGTGTATGTCACCAAGTTTGTTGCCTTGTATGTCTCTGTCACCATAGTTCTCTTTGCAAGTGCATTAGTTCCCATATGCACATTAGAGTGTGAGGTTTTATTCCTTTAGTTGTTATGCCCAGTATCTATTCTGATGCTGTTTCCATCCACACTAGGGGCTCCCTCTTCCCTTCCTATTCCATCCCATGTAATTCTTCTTGTGACAGAATTCCCTACACTTCACCTAATCCCGTCAATGACCGCTTTGATTTATTTAAGGCTAATAGCTTGGAACAGTTGTTTAGAAAGTCAACTGAGGGGAAAAAAAACATTCTGGATATTACTTTAACTAGCAGGATTCTTATTCTTAATGTAGAAGAATAAGATGAAGTAAGAATAGCAGTAAGGAAAGTGAAGTCAAGGAAAACAGCAGACTTAGATGAGGTCACAGCAGATATGAAATATACTGAGTGAGATTGGGACAAATGGCTCCTGAGGGTATTCATAGCAGTATGGAGAGAAAGGGGTATTCTAGATGACTGGAGAACAAGCATACTAATAACAGTGTACAAGAACAAAGGGACATTCACAACTCTGAGCAATTCAGAGGTGTCAAACTCCTGTCAACTGCATGCAAGTTCCGGTGAGGGTGATTGATAAATGAATACACAGAGTAGTAGAAAGTAAGATGGGAGGTGAGCAGTTGGGGTTCAGGAAGAAGCAAGCAGCAGGGCCAGCACAGTGGTTAACCTTCACTGTGAACAAGTAAAACCCAAATGCACAAGAAAAATCCCCGTAGAAGGAAACACTTGGCTCAATTCTTCACAAAGCTTTCAGGCTAATGCCCTTCTTCAGTAGACTACATTAATATGGTACAGAAATGTGGGCATCAGAGGCAGAGCAGTTGAAGAATATAGAGGAGATGGAGATGAAGTGCCTGAGATGTGCACTAGAAGATAGGTTTATCTGTATTTTTTTATACTACAATCTTTATTCAAAGTACCAGTAATGTTAAATTTTATTGCTTGTCTTTGTAAATTTTTGATTTACTTTATGTCTAATTATTGAATGTTCATTGCGGAGCTTTTCTCCCTGGGTCGCCAGTGAAAAAGGGCTTTGTCCCAGTTGGACTAACCCAGTTAACAAATGTCATAAATAAATAAATGTGCAGTAGGGTGCACATTATGAGACACATGAAGAAATTATGACAACAAAGCAGAAGCTAAAGTAGCTCCAGTTGCAGAGAATGTGAAAAAGAACAGATTAATGTGGTTTTGGCACGTGTGCAGAAGACAATCTGGTGAAGATTTGTTACAGACATGAAGAAGGCAAGGGGAAATGAGGGCATCCTGCAAAAGGGGGGGGGGTTGTGTGAGAGAAAACCTGCGACAGTCCGGCATAACTGTTGAGAAGGTAGGAGAGTGGCATTGAATTGAGAGAGATAGTAATAATTGACACGACAACCCCACCCCATGTAGAAAATGGGAGGGGGGGTTGATGATGATGATGATGGTGGTAAGGTAGATTTGAGGATGAAGCAGAGATATGAGGAAAGGATAGAACATGGCAGGTAAGGATTTGGTAGACAGAACTAAAGAGGTAAAAGCAAAGTGGTTAGTGGGAGTAGGGAAAGAACCAGGCAAACTTTCCACTAAATGAAAGTTTTAAACAGCTAAAGGAGCAGGGAGACTCTAGAGAATGCATTTAACTGCAAACAAATCAGTTCTATGATACACTCCTTGGCAGTATGATGCACAGGAGATACTCCAGGTTCAGTTAACAATTGACAAGACCGCTATTCAATTTATAGATGGCTACAGGCCCCCAAATTTGATTCAAGATACCAACTCCACCTATCTGGACCTCTTCAAATCTTATCAAGATTCAACCCTTTATCCTGATCCTGGGTGACTTTAATTAACCCACCACAGATTGGAAAAATTACTCATGCCAGAACACAAATGCCCAGAAATTCCTTGATTTTATCAATGCATATGTCTTGGCAAAGCTAGTTGATACCTCCACAA
>NC_056748.1:875905964-875935964 GCF_019279795.1 Protopterus annectens
TCACTGGTGATAGATATTTTGTCTCTAAGTATCTTGTGCAGTGTGTTTGTGAATGTGCAAGTGTCCTGTGTTGGACTGGCCTCGGTCCTGAATTGCTTTCTGCCTTACAGCCATTGCATGCTAAGTTGCTGTAAGTTGAAAATGGATGACTGGATGGATGTTTCGTTTATCAGCTGCTACAAGCAACAAGTATAGGAAGGATGTGTTTCTAGCTTCTTAGCTGAATTTTAGTTTACTGAAGTTTTATGTAAAAGATAAACTGTTGCTTGGGGGAAATACTAAGTTTTGGTATAGTTGGCTGTAACGGCTTTTATTCTAATTTCATCTTTGTAGTATAATTTATATCAATTAAAGCACATAATTAATACTTTGCTACAGACTGGCATATTTCATGAAATCTGCAAGTCTGCAGATATCATTCATGTACCCAAACTGTGATACATAATCTGTCTGCTCTTTCCACTACCAAAATTCCGGGAAAAGGCACTTGCAGTACAATTTAAGACTCACTTGGAAACCTATGGCTTTCTGTGTGGCCAGCTATATGGTTTTAAGAAGTCTCAAAACTGTCTTGGCACTTTTGTGTTTCATTAACATTTATGCTTGTATCTGTTGAGGAAAGCAAGTTTGCATGTGTTTTTCATGGACCTAGTCAAACCATTTAACTGACAAAATCATGCAAGGCCTGTAGCAGAGCTGCTCTTTTTTTAAACATCTGTATTAAATCATCACATTTTAAAATATGACAGGAGTATACGTACATTAATAGAAAGTAAAACTAACCATAGAAACCTTTTCCATATTTTTATGCATACACATTTTCACTTTAACATTTTTCATTCACACCAGCATTATGTAAATTGACCATTTTCTGCCTTCCTTTAAACCACACTCCTCCTCTTAGTGTATGTTATTCTGCATGTATCATTCCCACATATTCCAATTATTTCTATGTAATTTGCATATTTGTTTTCTAAAGATCCCACCTCCAATTCTTTTAACTGGTTTACAGTTTTTAATGTCAGTTGAATTGTTGAATTCAAATTCCTAGTAATAGCCTTTTTATGGCAGCCAATAGTATTAAGCGTAGTAAGGTCTTACAATGTCTAGGCAAATCAAATCCTATATCTTGGTTCAAAATAATAATTTCCTTAGTCACAACGATTGGTTTCCTTAATATTTTTGAAAAACTATTGTGTAGGCAAGCCAGCACGTAAAACTCTACTGCCAATCAATAGCGGACCGGAGTTCCGCTGTGGCAACCCCTAACCGGGAAAAGCCGAAAGACACAGACAAACATTGTGTAGGCAGTTAAAATCTGCCAACTCATTACATGCCTAAAATACATATTCCCAATTATCTCTCGTTTTTTTCTTCCATCACACCTCCAGAAAATTTTTTTAAGGTAGACAACAAATGCTGAAGTTTGCTTGGGTTAAACATTTTGTGCAAAAATCATAAACCTTCTGGATTTTGTCGCATACTTGGGAGTCATGCAGAAGTGCTGTCATTATCCTTTGTAAATTGCTCTTTCCTTCTCCTTTCCCATCTTTTCTAACTTCTCTGATTCTTGTAGCTATCATGCAGTATTTTACATGGCCTTCTAAGTATCCTTTTTTAACAGTAGCTTCTCTTCTAGAGTCAACTAAAGACTCTACCAGAGATGGTCTTTAACTTAGCACTCCCCTGTCCCTTTCTGCTTGTATATGTTGTGCTACCAGACTCTTGATAAGGAAGGCAGAGTCTTGCAGTCCAAATTTCTGCTTAGCCTTATCCCACACTAATACCTTTCCTCCTTAATTATTTGCTCCCAATATTTTGGGAACTCCAGGCCCATCCTTCTAATACCTTTCCCTCTGTAGTTATTTGTGCCCAATATCTTGACTCCTTTGCTAATTTTCTCCCAATAGGTTCAACTCTCTATTGCTTATTTTTACACCCTACTTGCAGTCATCCCTGTTGATAAAATCTCAGTTCTCCATTTCCATGTTGGCTTTGTTGTTAGAATACTTTCTAATGTTACCTCTTATCTGCTCATAAGCTTTCACCAGCTAGAATAATATACTTTTTTCAATAAACTTTTACATTAAGAAAAACATTACCTTACGTCACCCCTACAATTTTAAACATAGCTCTCAACAGTCCATCTCCAAAATGAGGAAAACACTAGCCTTCATAATGTGGAACAAATGGGCAAAATGTGGAACACATACTAATGGCTTACTAGCAACTTTAAATAGGAAGGCCGTAGGATGGTTAAAATATGCTGGTTTTACTTATAAAGAAGATCTTTTAATGAATTAATATGATTCATTTCTATTTACCATGGGTTTCACTTAAAACAATTCCTAACACTGAATGTGTGACAGGGTCTTTCAATGTGGAACATTGCGGAACTTTGAGGAACATAAACTTTTTAAGACCCCAAATGAGGTACGTTCCTCGTAATGAGGTACACTTGAGAGGATTTAAGTATGTTAGCTAATTGTGCACTGTTCTATTTAATGCAATTAAAGTACTAAGGATGATAGGCAACTTTATGTACAGCGTATTAACTTCCCATAGTTAGCTACTTTATTTTTCATTAAACTGCTTGTCAATGCACCTTTCAGAGTTAATTACATTGTACTTTGTATATTTCACTCAATGCACACTGTTCAGACATCTCTTAATTAATTGCTTGCACCTGCATACTGTTTTTCTATGAGTAAAAACAGTTGGTAGTGAAAAAACAGTTCTAGCAGAACTGCTGTTTGTTGTTTATGATCTGCAACACAATCAAGGGTCTTTTACTTGTATGGTAGTACTTCCTGAGTGACTGTTATTGAATATAAGGTCTAGACATTACTAAGACTGGGGTACTACAAGGATAACCTCTTGGATCCAATATCCTTTACCTTCTGTATACATTTTTTACTTTTAGTACTTCTAATGGTGGTGCTGCGGTAGCGTTGTCGCCTCACAGTAAGACGTTGTCCTGTTCAATTCTCAGCCAGGGCATCTTCTGTGTGGAGACATGCGTGAATGGGCGTACCTTCATTGAAGGTTGTGCATCAGGGCCGGCAACTCGGCACGTAAAAATCTACTGCCAGTCATTAGCGGACCGGAGTTCTGCTGTGGGAACCCCTAACCGGGAAAAGCCGAAAGACACAACAAGTACTTCGAAACACAATAAGCTTCTTCATGGTGATTGTGCGAGTACTTGATTTAATGACCAGTTAGTTATTCATTGGAGCAACTGCAATGCTTGAGGATAATTTATCCCAGCTATTTCACTGAATGACCCATTTGGATATAGAGGTTGATATGGGTAAAACAAAGGTTATGTTGATTCAGTCTTGCACAACTCAACATAGTTAAATGAAACTGGAGAATACCCATACCAACAGAAGCTTATTCATGCTCAGCACTTGTTCTGAACTTGTTGTTAGCACTAAATAAGCTACAAATTACCACAGCACTCAACCCTCTTCTTTACCTAGAGGAAAACAGTTTTTGTACTTACTTTCCTCACTTGCTTAGAGAAAAACTGCTCTTATACCCACTTTCCTCACTTATCTAGAGGAAAGTAGTTTTTTTATTTGGGCATGTCCAGGGTTCAGCTCCCAGTGTTCTCTCCTGTCTATCTGATGAATCTGGGCATCTTGGGGCAATGTAGCAATTGCCTCATGTACACAGACAACCCTCTCCTCCTACCACCCATCACCACAACCTGTGAGAGATGCACTTATCTAGCCAAACTGGAGGTAAAGCTCTCTCCAACCAAGACTGAACTTGACAGTCAAAAGGAGAAGGTAAACACGTGCACCACACCACACTCGTCACATGGTCCCACTAAACCTGCACCACCAAAATCCAGACATAGAAACACAAAAACATTCATGGAGGCTCGCAATAATAATCTGCTCAAGCAACCGAGACCTCCGAAGCAGACACGTAAGCAACCTCCACCCCTCAACACAACCCAAATGACACGTAGCCCACAGACTCAGTGTGCCAATAAACCACAGCCCTTAAGGCAAAACAACATACCCAACACACTAGTCATAGGTGACTCTATAGTCAGGCACACTGATGTCCCACTCACCAGGCTAATCAAGGAGAAGGTTACCATCAGCTGCCTGTCGGGTGCCAGGATCCGCCACATAACCCATGCACTCAGGTCTCTCCACAAGTACAAGTATGACTCTGTCATTGTCCATGTTGGTCTGAACGACCTGATAAGTACCTCCCTGGACTACATGAAAAGAGACCTGGAAGAGCTGTCTGATCTTGTAGCCCAGGCAGGTATGACCCTAACCCTGAGTAGCATCCTGCCATTGCCCAGAATACCGCAGTACAAGGACAAAATGATTGACTTCAACAATTGGCTAAGCTTCTGGTGTCATTGTAAGGGGATCCAGTATCTGTCTGTCTGGAACAACATGGTGGACAGACCACGATGCTTTGCCAGAGATGGCCTGCACCTGTCGCCCTTGGGATTCTGGATACTGGCTAAAGGTCTTGCCACCCCTATAGTGCCTTTTTTAGGTAAGGTTCAAATGACAAATTCACCACCGTAACAGGAACAGGCAAGCAAAAACTGAGGGTAATGCTACTCAGTGCTAGAAGTCTAAATCTCAAAATGCACTCACTCAAGGCACTCCTTAAAATGGAGAACATCGATATCTATGCAGTGACTGAGACCTGGTTCAAGGCTCTAGAGAGCACCCCTGCATTACCAGGCTGTAACTCGTACCACACTTTTCGGCCTTCTAACCTGGACCAGAACACCAAAGGCGGAGGTGTGTCCATATTCATTAAGGATATCCACACCTCCAGGCTAGTTGCGCAGCATAATGCATCCGAGGTTATCCAAGTGCAACTAACTCTGGGCAAAACTGCAATCCAAATTGTAGCTTGCTGCAGATCCCCCCACCATGCCCCAGGATTCCCACTCCTCTTTTATTGATATACTGGAAAATGTTAGGGTTCAAACAAACACCTTAATAATGGGCGATTTCAACTACCCCACCATTAACTGGGAAAACTACTCATGTACCAACTCCTCTGCTCAATGCTTTCTGGAATTCATAAATTCCAATGCCCTGGATCGACTTATCCACACCCCCACCAGGGGCAGCAATATCCTAGACCTAGTCATTGCCAACATGAGTGACCGGTGTTCCACACCGGAAGTCAGCTCCTCGTTGGTCAGATCCGACCATAAGCTAATCACCCTAGATATCCGCATCCCACCCCCACCCACTAGTAAGGAAACCATGGTAAAACATTTCTCTAAAGCAAACTTCATGCGTCTTAAGACAGAAGTGGTGAACTTCATAACACACATGCAGATGGACAATACAGTTACGACTGCTGAATCCTACACAGATGCACTTTGTAAGCACTTATACGAGTGCATGGCTCGTGCTATCCCAAACAGAACCAAGACGCTATCCTCCAGAAAAAGGAAGCCAATCTGGTGGTCCCCTGCCATAAACAAACTCTACAACAGAAGGAAGATATTGTTGCAAAAGAGAGTAAAATCCCATGAGTGGAGGAGCTCCCTGTTCAGCCTCAGTAAGAAGCTGAGATCCCTTAAAAGATCCTCCAAAGCTAGTTACGAAAGCAAAATCGCCACTGATTCTAAGGGCAACCATAAAGCATTCTATAGCTATGTTAAGAATCTCGATAGCTATGTTAAGAATCTCAATGGCAACACCCAGATCTGCTGTAAGTTACAGTGCAATGGCACGAAAATTACAGAACCAATTGATATTGTCAGCATTCTGGCAGATAGGTTCAGTGCTAACTTTACCCTCCCTCTCACCCCCTAAAGGGCCCATATCTATACAGGAAGAATGCAGAGCCCCTGGAATTACATTTATGCAGGTTTAAATTGCACTCTCTAAAACCAAAAAATGCAGCATCCATGAGACAACATCTCAGGCTGCATTTTATACGAACATCAGAATGAACTGGCTCCCCACCTAAGTACCATATTTAATCATAGTCTCACATCAGACTTTGTGCCCACTGAATGGCACACAGCAACAGTTATCCCACTCCACAAAGGGGGAGCCACCACTTATCCTGGGAACTATCGCCCTATTAGCCTGATGAGCCCGGTCTGTAAGGCCATGGAACTTATCATCATGGAACTCATAAACAAAGACAGTGGTAACCTCCAAACTCTGGACCCCACCCAGTTCGGGTTTGTGAAAGGCAGATCATACCTTTTGAACCTGATCGACTTCTTTGAGGCAGTCACCAAAGCCGTAGACGAGGGTACGATGGTTCACACAGCCTATCTTGACCTCGCCAAGTCTTTCAACACCATCCCCCATTCTGGAATTATAGCTAAACTCACTAAACTAGGTATAAATCCCTACGTCACAAGATGGATTGCCAACTGGCTCATTGACAGAACCCACACTGTAAAAGTTGCAGACTCCAAATCTGACTTCAAACCAGTGACAAGTGGAGTACCACAGGGTTCAGTCCTGGGACCTCTCCTGTTTGATATCTACTTCTCTGAAGTACAGGCTAACACAGAAGGCCTCTGGCTAACGAAGTTCGCAGATGACTGCAAACTAGGAGCCATAGTAGAGTCACCAAATGATGTGGACATCCTACAGAAGGGCCTCACTGAGACAGATGCTTGGTGTCAGAGGCATGGCCTCAAGCTCAATGCCAAAAAGTGCATTGTCATCCCCTTTGGTAAAAACTCTGTACCCACAAACTGCCACGTAAATGGCAGTTTACTTAACACTGAATGTGTGATAAGAGACCTTAGGACCCAGGTGGACAGTAGTCTCTCCTTTGATAATCACATCGCCACAGTAGTCAGGAAATCCTTCTGTGTGGCGCACCTCATCACAGAAGGGTTCTCATCCAGGAAAAAAGAGGTCATTGTTCCCCTCTACTCAGCACTCATTAGACCCATTATAATGGGTATACAGTGGCCCTTTTGGAATGTACCTCACAAGACATCTGCAGCAGCTGGAAAGGCCACAGAAGTACCTCACAAAGAGGATTACTGGCCTCAAAGAGATGCCCTACACTGACCGTCTCAAACAACTCCAGCTTTACGCTGTAGCATATCTCCTACTCTTGAGGAGATCTCTGCCTAACATGTAAAACTATGTTAAACCCAGAGCTGTTGGACATGCTACACCTAAATAAATCCCAATCCCTCTGAGCTACATGCTCTAGGGACCTAAACCTTGTCACCACAATAAACAGGACGTGCTAGAGGGATAGATTCCTGTCCCAGAGACTTCCTATACTCTGGAAAAAGCTTCCCATCTATGTCAAGCAAGGTTCCTCATTAGCAGTCTTCAAGAAAAATCCTAATGAGTGGATGGGAAGTAGGAAATACACCCTGAGGATCACTTCTGTGGCTCTGCTCGACAGGGGCACAGGAAATTAACTTTCTTGGGTGGCGTAAGCCAGGGAACCTTGTTGGCTAGGCTTACGTAGGCCCGTGGGCTGATAGCCTAGTACCTACTTATGAGACAACACAGAGATAAAAATAAGTAGATGTTTGGCTTGAACCTGTACTGAGCTTCGTGGTTTATGTCCACAAGGCAGCTGGCGAGACAGTTGCACTCTTGCAAGGTAGCTGGCGAGACAGTTACACTCTTGCATGTATAATAGAACAGCATGCCACTAAGTACTGAAACAGGACGTGCTGTGGGTGAAGGGTTCTCACTCTCTCACTAAAAATGGTCTTCCCATGGTGAGTACTACCTCTGCAAAGAACTTTCTCTGGTTGCATGTAGATCAGAGCAAAATCATCAGTTTATGTGTACAGCTTTGCAAAGAGAACATTACTATGTTGCTGCTGATTTCTCAGGCAGCCCATTTGTCTATGATAGGGCCAAACATCTGCTAGGTATTCTTATCTGTGAACTGTTCCACATAGCTCTTTGTAGATTCTTGCAATGAATGAAGAAGTTGAAACCTCTAACTGGAGCAATGAGGTCAAGTATTTGTTCCTTACTATCCCTGATGTCTTTTAAGGCATTCTTTAGGTACCCAAAAATGCATTTTTTGCATTTTGGGGCCTACCCCTTTTTTTTCTATCCCAAAGAATGGAAATGTCAGTATGTTGTTAATGAAGATTTTCAAAGCTGTCAGAGCAAGACAGTTCCATCACCAATCAGTGGATGGTCACTCATGCTGCTCCCAACTGTTGTGAGCACCTGTTAAACCAGTAGGGCTTCCATCTTCTTTTGGCTTTCTGCCTTCACTAGTGGCAAAGGTACTGCTTACCATCTTATAAATAACAGCAAATTATGTACATTTTTATGTACATATATGTTTGTGTCTATAGTAGTGGGGAAGTAATTTTATGTTGTGCAACTTACAAACAAAGATATGGCATCTAGGGCCACTGAGGTCATTGTTCCAGTGTATTCAGCATTCGTCAAACTTATCATTCAGTACAATACCCCCTTTGGTGTGTACCTAATCTGGTACATCCATCAAATGGAGCGCCCACAGAGGTTCCTCACTGCAGCGCAGTGGTGCAGCAGTTAATCTTGTTGCCTCACTGCAAGAGATTCTCCGGTTCGATTCTCAGCTGGGGTGCCTTCTGTGCGGAGTCTGAAATGTCCTCCCTGCATTCGCGTGGGTTTCCTCTGGGTACTCCAGTTTCCTCCCACATTCCAAAGACATGCGTCTGGAGTGTTTCTCCCTGGGCCTCCAGTGAAAATAGGCTCTGTCCTAGTCAGACTTTCCCGATTTTAACAAAATAAATAAATAAGAATAAATTAAATGAATAAATATAGGGCATAAGTAACATGTCCTGTGCATACAGTCTCAAGATTCTATCACTGTATTCTGTTTCATACAGGCTGTTGAGGGGAGATCTGTAGCTGGCATACTGGGCATTGCCAGACCCCACCTTGATGGACCTCTTACATATGTGCAAAACCGCACCAGAATTATCCATTCGAAAGACTTTAAACCTTACCTGTAATATAAATAGGACCTGTTGGAGAAAACTGGTATGTATCCTAGAGACTACACCTTCTCTGGAACAAGACCCTCAGCTATGTGAAGCAGAGTTCTTAACTAAAATTCTTTAGATGTAACTTGGACAATTGTATGAGGAACAAGAAATTCTTCCCTAGTTTGGCACCTGTCTCTAATGGATACAGGCGGCCTGTAAATGGTTCATCTCCCAAGCCCCTGCTTATGCTTATCAAGGGTACCAAAACCTGACAAAGATTTGGGAAGCATAGCTAAGGTTAAAAATGCCCTTGTGGTCATTAG
The DNA here is from genome assembly GCF_019279795.1 of Protopterus annectens. Taxonomy (NCBI): domain Eukaryota; kingdom Metazoa; phylum Chordata; order Ceratodontiformes; family Protopteridae; genus Protopterus; species Protopterus annectens. Next base: position 875,915,229 of record NC_056748.1, read on the forward strand.
CCTATATGTAATACACAGTGTGACTAGTAATGAAAGCTGTTGTTTTGGCTACCAGAGTTACACAACCTTCATATAAATGTTTAAATTTGGCTGCAAAATCTGTACTATTTGTATAGCTATGTTTCAAGTTAGCGCTTTGTACAGATTCCATAGTGAACAGTGCCTGCTATTTAAAATTACCAACTCTGAATGCTGCATGCAGCAGTCAATATGTATCATAATGCCCAGCTACTAATTGACTGCTAATTTAGGTGTCCTACTCCTACTGTTATGGTTGCTGATGATGATGTTTATGGTCTATGAAGTGCATATGATCTTGTGGTTTTATAGTGTGATTAGAATAATTAATCCTTTGTATCCCTACTGATGCACAGAAGCTGTTGTAATGAATTGATTAATGTTGTGATACAACTATTACCTCATATCATCACTGCAGTGAAATAACTTTGTTTTCTTCTTCAGCTGGTATTTTAACAACCTTGTGTACTAATGTTTTCTCCTATCATAAAGGCTTACCTTTCAGGTCTCCCCTTAATCCCTTTGCTAGTCTGTCTCATATCCACTCTTCCTCCTTGTTTACCAAGATATTTTGTAAGCTGTTGTGTTTGAGGGTTCCTTGCCTCCTGTAAAATCCTGTGCATGTCCTCCGTGTTCATTGAAGAATGGACAAGTGAGGATGGATGAGAGACCCCTTGTTCTCTGTGAGGAGATCCAAATGGTGAGGTAACTTGTGGTGATTGTCCTGGTCAGATGCATTATGAAGGGAAGCCCATGCTGTCTTGGCCAAAAGGGAGTTCCTAGCAAGATGTTTGTGGAGTCCTGCTAAACCTTATGCAGGACTCGTGCAAGTAGACGAAGAGGAAGGAAAGCATAAAGAAATATCCCCTTCCAAGGAAAAGAAAGGGCTTCAGTCTTCCATGCCAGATGGCATGGCATTCTGGAACAGAAGAGAGGAAGCTGCCTGTTCAGAAGGAAGGCGAAAAGATGTACCTGAGGAATACGTCACTGATGGGCAATGTCCAGAAACACGTCTCTGTGAAGCATCCATTCATGAGCCTGTGTTTTGGACCTGCTCAGTGAGTCTGCTATTAGGTTGTGATCTGAAGGACTGTTTGCTGCTTGAAGAGTTGACAGATAACGGAGAGCCACCTCCTAAGCTCAGAGATCCATCCCGTAGAGGAGGTAAGATTTTGTGCATCCCTGCTTGTTGATATACCACATCACTGTAGTGTAAGCTTCTAGGGCCAGAATCGGTTGTCATATCCTTGATGTTGATATGGTCTAACTTCTGATGGGAAGGCTAGAAACCCTGAAATTTCAGGTGACCAAATGAAGCCCCCCCACCTCATGTCTGGGGCATTGATGAACAGTTCTTGAGAAGGGACTGGAGGCTGAAAGGACTGGCCTGGGTTGAGAGCAAACTGTTGAATCCACCACTCAAATATCTTCTTTAGACAGGGAAGGAGAGTTACACTGAAATTCAAAAGGTGACAATGCTGCAGCCAAACTAACTTTAGGCTCCATTGAAGCTTCCGCATATGCCGTCTGGCAAGATGAAGCATTGGAATAGAAGAGGCTTTGAATCCCAGGGCCTGAAGAATCTCCCTGGCTGGCATGGCAGTGAAAGGGAGAAGAGACTGAAAGAAGGCTGTCAGTGACAAAACTTTTGGAGGTAGAAGAGAGGCCAACATTGGCACTGTCTGAATCCTGCATCCCTTATACACATGATCCAGAGAGGAGTCAGGGCATATTTTGGAAGTTGATAGTGAACCCCAGACTTTGAAGAAGAGAGATGGTGAACTCCATATCTTGTAACAGGACGACTGGAGAAGGCATCTGAAGCAACTGGTTGTCTAGATGAGGAAAACTCTGAATGCCTTGGGGCCTGCAGAAAGCATTCACAGGAGCCAGGCGTTTTGTGAATACCCCTGAATCGGTAGAGAGGCCAAAGGGCAAAGCAGAGACCTGAAAATGAAAATAAGACTGATAGAAATCTAAAAACTTCCTGAAAATATGGTGAATGGGGATATGAAGATAAACATCTTTCAGATCCAAAGACACCAGAAGAGCCTGTGGAGTAATAAAAGAGGAAACAGAGTTTGAACAGTAAGCATCCAAAAAGAAGGGACATTGAAAAAGGTGTTGAGCCAGAAGAGATCCAAAGTAGGTCTCCAAGTGCCCTCCTTTCAATGAACCAGGAACATCTTGGAATAAAACCCTTTCCCACTTGAGAAATGGGGATAGGTTGAATGGTTCTTTGGTTCACCAGGGACCCTAAAACCTCATAGAAATGAGGAAGTTGCTCTAGAGGAGGTTGAGGAATCCCTGGAAAAGGAGGGAGAGACTTCCATACAATGAAGTAACCCTGCCTGATGCTAGAAAGAACCCAAGAATCTGAATTTGAGACACTGATTTAGAAGACAAAGGAAAAGCTTTAGGGACAAATGAACCTGGTCTAAAAGAAGGGGGAGGGGGCAGAGGGAAGCAAGCTTATCAGATAAAGGAGGCTTTTGGGCCACAGAAATCTGAGAAGCCTTAGCAGAGGGGGGCTGCCTGCCACCCTTCCTGACCTTGGAGGGCTGGCGGGGTTGCCTGCAAACAAAAGCAGCTCTACAAAGATAATTCCTGTGGAAGTTAGGGAATGGAGAGACAAAAATATGTTTAAAGCCCTGCAAGGCTTTGCCTTTCTCTTGAAGAGACTTAAACAGTCCAGCAGCAGCAGTCCCAGAAAGATTATTATCCAAAGGAGCATCCAACAACTTGCTCTTAATGTTCTCAGGCAGAGACTGGAGATGAAGTTAAGAATAACATCTCATGACAGACCTAAAAGCCACAGCCCTGGAAGAGGCATCAGCAGCATCATAGCTACAGTTAGAGTGGCGAGCCACTTGAGAAGTAGTACCTAAAAATAGATAAGGCAGAGGATTTGCCTTCAGAATTTGGGAGGTCAGAAATAATTTGACAAGCCTGGGCAATCAAAGCCAGAGCATACCTGGTCATGTGAGTCTGGTAATTAACAGCCTTAAAGGCCAAAATAAAAGCAGTGTAAACTTTATCAATTCTCTCCATTTCCCTGCTATCCTTATCAGAAGGCAAACATTTGCAAGAGGGCAAAAGCTTAGAAAGTTTGTCAGAAGAGACTTGACACCACAGCAGGATCGGCAGAATCTGCAGAAAAGTAAAAAAATGACCCCAACTGGGCAATTATCTGAAGGCTAAGTATTCAGTACAGTAACAAAGCTTTCATATCAACTAGCAATAATGGAGTTCGAAGTGGCGACAAAGAAGTTCTAGGTAGTCGCATCCATATGTCCCTTTTATGCCTTACGTTCTGTGCGGGGAGCACAAGTGTGATGTACAGTACATACAAGATTATTCGGCTGTTGTATACTGGCCGAGTGTCTGCCTGCCCTGGGTGGCATATCCCATATGTTTAGGATACTGTAACAGTGATATAGAAGGGCACTTACTTTTCATTCTGCTTGCCGTTTCTTGTTGACTCCTCCACGTACCTTTTTGTTTAATGCATCATATGCTTGCACTGATATTGTGACTATCTGCCATGGTCTAACTAATTTTCCTGTTGGAATTTTGAAAGGTTTATTCAGTTGTAAAAAGCAAAATCATGTATATTCCACTACAGATTATAAAAACAGAACGCCATTGCACTTTAAAGGTATAACTTCTTTATATATCTTTCCTTTAACCGTTGCAGTGTACCTCTGCAAGATGCATTGGTTTCTTCGTCAGTATTTCTTTCTTTCTTTTATTTATTTATTTATTTTTTTACTTTGTTCTCACTGTGGCCTAAGGATAGCACCACTTGCACTGCTATCTTTGTTTGACTGTTGTTGGAAGGAAATGGTGGCTCCCATGATAGTACATAGATTTGTTCAGTGTGGGGAGGTCAGTGGGAGTTTGGGAGAGATGAGACACGTGTACCAGATTTACACTGCCATTTGATGGTTATTTCTCTTTCCTGATTCTTTTCCACATTAATGATGCAGGTGATGTGGGTACCTACTTTTGATGGGTAACATCTCCTTTTATTTTATTTTCTTTTTTGTCATATTTGTGATAAAACACATGCCTGTGTAAGTGCTGCATAGAAACTGTTGCAGTCAGCAAGACATGACTGAAATGTTGGTGCTGGATAAAGAGCTTTCAGTAAAGTGAAAAAAGCATCTTCAGAAAGGCAGATTCCTAAATGTCAAAATCTATTTAGAAATTATCATATCAGAGAATTAGTACTTTAATGTTCGTGTATAGCAATTTGCTACATCAGGAGGAAAGGCAGCTGACCACTTTTTCTGAAAAGATTTCAGGAATGCCCTTTGAAGACATTCTTATTGCCATGAAACAGTGTTTGTTTATGAAGTATGTAATATTTTTGCGAGCTATTTTGCAGTATGCCTTTACGTGAGTCAAATTTGATATGGAGTAGTTAAACTGATATCAAGGCTAGCTAATGATATTCGAAGTATGACCTAACCATCAGGGGAGACTTTTTTTGCCATAGCTGATATTGTTAAAGCTGTCAGAAAAAGTTTGCAGTTCATTTTTAACTCCTGAAAGGATATGTTTTTGTGTTTATTGACTGAAGTTTAGAACAAGTTGAAGACTTTGGTAACAGGAAATCTTATTTGTACGTTTTGTTGTTTTTACAGTTTTACAGTTGTTACATATTGCATGTTTTGTGCTTGAACTGCTTTTAATTTCAGTATAGTTTTTCTGGAAGTTATAACTGAATTTGTTATTTACAAGTTAACTTTTGGAAAAGGGATACAACTGTTGAATACCTTACCACTGCCTCACAAGAAAATTCTTTATAAAATATAATAATTTGTTAGGGTCATTGCATTTATGTAAATAAGTTGTGAAGATCAGACTGAAGTGGAACAAACATTTCTCAAAGAGGCTAAAATTCTCATAGTAAAACATACTTTTTTCCTTTGGGAGGTATCTGTAAATTATTTTTTGTTATGAAGATGTTATGCAGACCAGCATAGAACTGCTGACTTTAAGTTTGGAAGGTTCATCATAGTGTTAGTGTTTTAGCTGGCCTTCCATGCCAACATAATGCTGTTTTACTCTGTAGATGACGGCTATTTCCATGAAGTAGAATGTAGGTACTCAATAGCAGCTGAAGCTCCTTTCATTTAAGGTTTTCCAGTGAGCATTCATCTGTAACAGCAGCAAAGTGCTTCCTTTAACTCTGTATACTTTTTAGTATCCAAATGTGATATGTTGAACAGTGCTATTTCTTGTTTCTTTCAGTCTTATCTGTATTTTAATTTTTTTCTACTGTGACATTAAACAGTGTGATAGAAGGTTAGGGCTGTAAATACTTTTACAATAACAGTAAGGACACTTTAATGCTGACTGTGTATTAGGAAGTCATAACTAGACATAACGAAGTTCAGTACAGCGTCTTTTTATATCACTTTTGCTATTACTGTCTGGTAGGCATTCTGTGATAGACGAGGTGGAAAGGCTATCTTAATGCAGACCATTGTCTGCTTCTAAAAGCTACAGTGCATTTTAATACCTGTCCTTTTTTAATACAGAAAAGAAAGAAAGTGAGTGGCAAGAGAATCTGCTTTTATTCCTTATTCCAGGCCCAGATGTTATGGAAACAAAGCCTCATTTCAGGCCAGCCTCTTGTACTAGAAGGTTGTTTCTGAGGTCAACCCCACTCTGAAGTTAGACACAGATGCACATGTTTAGCATCATCGTCCAGTGCTGCTGTGTTCTTGCCTAACGGTGTTTATAGACCAGGCCTTTGGAGTCTGCCTTATTCATTATTTCATTGAACATATAGCCTTAAGGTGGTATCACATCCATAATGTGCCTCTTCTGCTTATAAATATAATCTCTTGACCATAAATCATCAAGTGTCAATTTTTTAGTTGCACTTAAAAAAAACTACATACCATGTTAGAGATTTGTGTCTATAAAAATGCAAACATTTTCACAATATCTTGTTTGTACTGTTTCACAGTATATTTTCATTGTTGCCATCGCTTGTGATGCAGTGGATAAAACTTCTGTTGAAAGGAAGGATAGGTTAATTTTTCTTTTACATTTTAGTACTGAAGTAGAAATCATACTCTTTGTTGCGGGGGGAGGTGTATGTGTTTTGAAGAGAGAAATGACAGTTAGTGGGCAAGTCATTTCAGAAGAATAAATCTGAGCTGTTTGCATTGCCAGCTTGTATCACTTCATTTAATTTGCTTCATAGCGAATGTAGTTCTTCAGTGTGGACACAACATTTACATATTTATCTGTATTAATAGGTCTGGTTAGTGTCTGCGTGCTAATGATGTCTGCAGTGATTATCTTAAAACTATATATACAAAACTTGTAGTCCACTGGATGGTGTTCCAGTTAGTGTACTGCTAAATGTTACTTGGTAATCATTTTTAGTTGGATAGAAAGCAAGTAGTATTTGCATTCTTTATTTTATCTTTCTCCATTTTTGGCCATTTTCTTGATTTGATTTGTTAATCATACGCCATGTTGTCTTTTATTTCATGGTAGTAGTTATAGAAGTACTAAGTATTTTTAGTGTGGAACATTATGCTAAAAGACCTTACATCTGTAAGACCTTGAATGATTTCTGGTTTAGGAAAACAGCATAATTGCTTCTGTTCTGCAGACCTGCTGATTTAGCAGGTCATTTCCTGTTTTTAGTAATATGAAGAGGCAAGCTGCTGCTGGCGTCAGAGTAAATGAATTTGGTTGATGATGTGTTCTTTCTGAGTGCTGAACTCCAGATATTTGCAACATATGCAGTGCATCTTTGTGTTCTTTAACATGGTCATTTTTGATTATTGTAGTGCAGAAATTATGTAAAAGTGAATATGAACTTTGGGTGGGGTAATCTGATTATGGCAGCATGTTTGATTTTTACATTTATGAAGAACCTAAAGCTCATACACAAGCAATTGATGCAGATTTGTTCAAAAAGTAATGCAAATATAGACAGTAAAAAGATGGAATGAACATTTCAAGTTGCAGAGTGAAGAAGGCCCTTGCTTTCCTTGCATAATTCTCAACCTGTAAGTATAAGAAGTCTGGTCAAAGCCAAACATAATGGGGTTGGCAAATACCCAGAATCGGGCACAGATTTTAAGTATAGCTCTTTCGAACTTAAAAAATACTAGAATAACAGGTTTTGCATTAGCATACATTTTTCTGATGGATATGAAGTCTGAAACTCAAATGTATGTCAATATTTGGTGACTTCAAGCCTAAATGATTTGCCAGAAGGCAATATATTTTATGAAGAATAGAGCAAAAATATGAGGCATAAATCTGGGCAGTTGAGAGGTGGTATGTGCATTGCAACTGTCCTTTGACTCTTGAACATAGTTGTCTTTGAGCCCAATACAACCTGGCACTGCTTCTGACTGTACCTTTCAGTACCCCATTTCCCTTTAATTATTTCCTTAAATCAGCCCTGAATTGGCAGCCTTCTATCTGCCACCTCTTCTCCTCAAACTCCTCTTGCTTAAGTTGTCCATATCATTGTGCAGTATGTTCATTGTCTGTAACTCCTTTGTCTTCTGTGTGCCCTTGAGCACAAATTATGCTGAATCTGTTACCCTAGCCATTTGCTAACTTGACAGCTCTTCATGCAATGGAGCCGTACCCCACTTAATCAGACAGCATACTCAAGATGCGCTAGTTTCAGCTCGCTCATTTATTTCTGTACAGTGCATTGTCTGCCATGTTCACTTTACTAGTTAAACTTTCCAGCATCCTTTTTGTGTTCATTTGCTACTCTCCTTTTACACTGTGTAGCATGACTCAAGCCAGAAGTGATCATAGCCCTGTATCCTTTTCCTTCTCTGTTTTCCTTAGGACTCCCTGTTTCATGACACCACACCAGTCTTGGCTTTGTCAGGAATCAGATTGTTTGCTGTCCAGTCTCAGTGTTTTGTATGATGATGTATCAAGCAAGACCAGCCTAAGCACTAAACTTTGTGCCCCACTTCGAGATGCTAGTTGTTTTGCAGGGATCTATGTTAAATGAACGAACAGTCATAATATTGAGTGCAACATACTCGACATACTATGATCGTAAGTTCAAAACCTCGAAACCTTAAAAGCCTGAAACCAAATCGAAAGATTTTGTTTGTCCCACACCTTCCCTACACTAACATACAAAACACACACATACAACCAGTGCATATAAACCCCTACACACTCACATCATTCAAACACTTACACACATACATAGACACACCTACTTTTAAAGTAAAGTGTGGGGCTTCGCCTCCCACCCCCACAGCCCCCCACACACCCCCTAACTAAATATACCAACTTCGAGATCGCTGTGTATTGGGGAAAGGGCATTTTCTAGGTAATCGCAACAAGCGATTACCGGGAAATCGCCCTTTCCCCAATCTACAGCGATCTCGGAGTTGGTATATTAAACAAAGCAGCCTCTTACCTAGCCATTCTGAACAGTGTAGCGTGTGTACATCACACACACTACTGACTAGGATGGCTGACCAAAACATTTAGGAACTCCAGATTTCGGCATTTGGAGTCTCCGATTACTTGAACGATCGATCAAAGGTTGTCAAGTATGTTTTACTCGACATTTTGATCATTCGTTCATGTAACATAGACCCGTTTTGAAGGTATTTCCTACTTAATTGCAACTTTTGGCTTCTAGTCAGTTACTGTACTTTCATCTCCCTGTTTTTTTGGTACCAGCTACACGTTATGTTCTTGATTTTTCCATTAGATTCTTGAGACGTTTGACTAAAGACTTGCTGAAACACGCTTATTGTTATGGAGTTATACCTTTGTATCTGTGCTGATTAAGTCATAGAATTGAATCAAGTGAGGCTGGCAAGATCTGTGGTCTGTGAAGCCACAATGTTTCCTTTTTGCAAGAAGATTCACATTCAGAAGGTTCACCAGCATACCTCACATCATTTTTTTCTGTAACCTCCGTAGACAAATGACATTAACAGCCCTTGTATTGCTTGGATCAGTAACTGGACTAGCAAGAGTTCTGACCTGTGGTGCCACAACTTTACATTCTGAAAGATAATTCACCTTCACTAAGTGTATTTGCATGCCTTACAGAATTTTCTGTAACCTTCTCTGGGGACATTGTGAAATTAAAAGACTTGTAATTTCTTAGTTTAGTTTAAGACTAACACTTCTACCTGAGGGTTTAGAATGACTGTACAGTTTAGACAGTTATTTCAGGAACAAGCCAATAATTCATAAGACAACGCTGTGACCCTCAAATCTTCTGTTTGCAGAGTTCAAATGTATTTTTTGCTTCATATACTAAACCTGAGATTCCAGTTTGTTGGGGAAATTTCTGTTAGCCTTTGCTACAGTGATTGTGGTATGTGTAACCAGTAGGGGTGTGTGGGTACAATCCCTCCCATATTTGATGGTACAGGGGATAAAGCCCCTGCAAAAGTACTTCAGATGTAGTTACTGAGAGTTTCCATATTTACTCTTTTAATTGAAATTCTTTTCCTTTTCATAACTTTGAGAGTCAAAGAGCGTTGCCCTCAAACCTCTGTCATACAACCCAATATTTTGTCAAACAGTAAATGCTCCACATGAGGCGGCTCATTCAGATCCTGCACTTTATTTCCTGTAGTCCTTTGAATTTTTTTTTCTGTCCTTTCTCTTTGGGCATTTCCTGTATTCTCTTTCTTGTTCATCAGTTTCTGTTCTACATCTGTATACTGGCACCCTTATCTGTGTTTCCTCTACTTAGTGGAATTCATACAGTGTCTCTGTCAGCCATTACACACATACTTTTCCATTAGCCTCTTGTCCCGCTGATTTAATCTTGGTTCGAAACTTTGGTCATTTTTTCCCCTTCTGGGATTGACTAATCTTGCCAGATAGCTCTGTTGCACTTTCTTTTGGAATGTTTTTATGATGTTAACACTAAATCCTTTTTCTTTTCTGCTGTTCTTAGAACATCCTTTAGTAGAGTTCATTGTCTCCTATTTCCACACTGTCGCTCATCTTGGTTTATAATTGAAGACGAGCAGACAGGGTAGTTAGTTTATATGCTTTATTACATAGAGACACATCAGGATGGATAGCAGCAGTACAAAATATAAAAGAACTGATCAACTGACAGACTACACAGACATGCATGCTTACATCTCAACAGCTTACTACAAAATTGCAGGCTCGCATGTGCTCAGTATTTATACACTTGTGCAAGCCCATGGAAACCTTTTTAAAGATATACATACATACATACTGATCTCCATCCTTCCACTTTAATGAATTACTCACAATAAAATGGCACTTGAATAAGACATGCAGTGATACAAACACTAAGAAATAAACACAACGTTCATGTCCAAGTTGCCATGTGTCTGGAACATGGTCTGGAAATGCAACCTGATCTAGTGATAAAGCAATTAGAACAGAGTTTAACAACTGGGACAGTCATTGGTGAACAACTTGCTTCAGGAGTTTTGGGATTCTTCTCAGGAATAGGGATATTTACTGGAATGTCCTCTTGAACTGAAACACTGGATAACTCACTCTGAGATCTAGAATCTTTTTCACAGGCAAGATGCTGCAATACAGGTTCTGACACCGGTACTAAATATTTCTAATTCTGCCTAAATTGTACTCGTCGTGATTCTGCAATGTATGATCCCGGCTCTGGACATACACTTTTCACGACTCCAATCCAATCAAAACCTTTGGATGTTTGCATCCTCACTTTCTCCCCTTCTTGTAATGGATTGAGTAGTTTGTTGGACTTGTCATAGCAGGACTTTTGGGATAAGCGCTTCTTTGACAGATGGGCTTTCACTTATTGATTTGTTGCTCTTAATACACACAACCAATAGATTACTGCTGATTCATAATTTTGTTCTGGTTTGTCTTGACAGAAGTCCCCATGCAGGTGAACCAATATGTTTATCTCCAGGAATATGTCTAAGATTCAGGAAAACATCGCTATTGTCTCGTTTCAACTTCTCTGCACGTTCTGCCAGACCATTTGTCTGCGGGTACATAGGGCTACTTGTAACATGAATAAAGTCCTACTCTTTAGCAATTCTCTTGAACTGCTGGCTTGTAAACTGTGTACTATTGTCAGAAATAACTTTGTGCGGGCTACCATGGACTGCAAAATGATGCTTCAACGTAGTTATGACAGTACTGGATGCTAGATTAGGAAGTAGGTAAATCTCAAACCAATTTGAATAAGAGTCTACTAACACCAAGTAATGTTGACCATTCCATTCGAAAAATGTCTGTAGCTACTGTGACCAAGGTAGTGCAGGAATCTGGTTTAGCTTAAGTGGCTCTTTCTGTTGATGTCTTTTTGTACTATTACATATAGAACAAGATAAAAGTACTCTGCCAATATCCTTTGACATAGAAGGACAAAATATTAGTCCTGTCACCCTTCTTTTGGTAGAATCAGTTCCTGGGTGGCCAGAATGCAAAATGGTAATATACTCCTGTTGCAAGGATATTGGAACAATCACTTTTATGATGATACCATTGTCAAACAAAACTCTCATCTCTGTAAGGAAAATAAGGTTGCACTTCTACTGGTAAACAAGATTGCTTTGACGGCCATCCTCAGCTGATAAAGTGGTTGAGCTTCTGAAGTATTATATTTGAGGCTGTGTGACTTCTAAGGTCATCAAGATGTGTGGAAGAAAAATGTCTCACTTCCATGACTTCAAAATCGAGTTTCTCATTTTCATGCTGTTCAATGGTATTTCTGGGTGATCTGGATAACGTATCAGCAAGAAGTTTGTCTTTTGTGTAGGCAAAATTGAAATTATACTTTTGCAGTTTCAATGTCATGCGTTGCAATCTGGCAGGAGCTGCATGTATAGGCTTTCTCAAAATAGTGACTAGAGGTTTGTGGTCAGTTTCAATCTGAATTGGGTGGCCATAAGTATAATCATGGAACTTCATACATACAAACACAACGGCCAAGACCTCTTTCTGTACCTGCATATACTGCATCTCTGTTTGGGTTAGAGTTCTGGACACACAGGCTACTGGTCTACCCTCGTGAAGAATGACTGCACCAAGACTAAACTTCGAAGCATCACAAGAAAGTGTAACTGGTTTGTGAATATCGTAGTATCTGAGAGTTGGTGGACTGGCAATTCTCTGTTTCAGGACATCAAATGCTCTCTTATTGTTCTGACCAGGATACAAAGTTGGCTCAAGTTTGGAATGAACTTGCCTAGATAGTTAACCATGCCAAGAAAACGTTGTATATTTTGAACATTGTCTGGAGCTGGCATTTCAAGAATTGCTGTTTGCTTGGAAGGATCTGGTTGTAAGCCTGAACTGGTAAACAAATGACCAACATAAGGAACTTCTCGTAGCCAGAATTTGCACTTTTGAGGATTCAGCTTAAGATCCACTTCACATGCTCTTTCCAGAACTTTCTTGAGGTTTCTGTCATGCTCTGCTTCACTATTACCTCCTACTAAAATATCATCAACTATAGTGGCTCACTGATACCTGGAAAAAGAATTGCTCCATTGCATGCTGAAAGACTTCACTGGCAGAGCGTATCCCAAAAGGCATTCTCAAAAATCTGTACTTGCCAAAAGGAGCACTGAAAGTGGCTATCAGTGAGGATTTTCGGTCAAGCCAAATTTGCCAAAATGAACTCTCTGCATCTAAGACAGAAAAAAATTGTGGCATTTGGCATAAGAGCAGCGACGACTTCGACTGTATGCATTGGATGATGAGGTATTCTCAGTGCTTTATTCAAATCCCTTGGATCAGTACATATTCTGATATCATCTGAGCTTTTCTTATGAGCTACCACCATGGAAGATACCCATTCAGTAGGTTCGTCAACTGGACAAATTACACCTTGCTGCACCATTTTATCTAGCTCGGCTTTGACTCTTTCTGCATAGCTGCTGGAACTTTCCAGGCTGGTCTGACAACTGGGCTGACTTCAGGGTCTAACTTCATAGAGTACTCGACTGGAAGTTTGCCTAGTTTGTCTTCGAAAAGATCAGCATAAGTAGAAAAAATAGACTGGATAAAATTAGAACGGTGATCTTATAAGCTTACATGGTGGACTTCCTTATTAAATGATAGTAGTCCCATTTTCAAATGGTCTTGGAGGCCTAATAATGACTGCACCTGCCTTTTGACTACGTAAAATTGCAAGTCATAGCTGATCCCAGCAGAGTAACATGAAAGCACTACTGAACCTTCAGTTTGAATTTCTTCACCACCATAAGAAACTAACAAGCTTGTCACACTTTGCCAAATCAAGCTTCTCGCCAGCACATGCTCTGTAGCCAATGTTTCTGCTGAAATAATATTGCACTTTGAACCTGTGTCAACTTTGAGCTATAGGGTCTTTCATTTATCTGAAAAGTACAAAATACTTCATTCTTTGCTCATAAATCTACTGCATTTAATGTTTCATTAAACACAGACACACCATCAACATAAAAAGTAGGGTCACAGCTTTTTAATTGATCTTTTAATAAATGAATGAGCCTCTTTTGATTTACAAAATCTTTGAAAATTATTCCACTTTTCACATCTGTGTATTGCTGACCAAAAACTAAGCACTTTTCTCTTGTAGACCCATGATTGCCATTGCAATTACGACAGTTGACTGTGAGGCTAGGTAAGGGCACATGCTTTGAGTTTGTTGACTCACCCTTGTGCTTCACGGAGATTGTGCATGCTCTGAAATTTGCTAGAAAGCTACAGGGTCTAACAGTAACTTTTGTAGGGTTCGCAGTTGCTGCCATGTTTCTTTTAACCACATGCTGCAACATACCATCAACATTAGCTCTAGAAGATACTGGAAGCATGCATTTCTCATTTGTAAGCATATTTGTGTGTTTTTCTAGGAGGTCATATATTTGACAAATCTCAATGCCCTTATTCAAAGTTAAGTCAGTGTCATGAAGCAAAATCTTTCTCACAGCATAATCTTTAATACCACACAAGTCTGTATTTTATCAACTCATCCCTTAAATCACCAAATCTGCACATTTGTAGCTTTGTTTTTCAAGTCCGTTATTTAATTAATTTTATTTTACATTTGTTGACTGGGAGAGTCCAACTGGATGCATATCCCTTTTCAGAGGAGGCCCGGGGAGAAAAGCTCCACAAATCAATTACAAGTAAATATCAAGAGTTATGTACTGCAAAAGTTTCCACAGGCTTTTGATCCCTTGAGTAAAATGAGTGCCTTTCCATTGTAATATTCTCTTGGGGGTTACACATTTCTAATTTTAAGCACTTGGGGTCTTCTCTTGATTCTGCCGGTACCACTGTATGGTGGTTCCCCATCCACTGCAAGCACAGCAGGTGCATACACAAATGAACGTTCTTTCTATGGCTTCCGAACCAGCTAAATTAAGCATAATAAATGCCTTTGTATGTGCATCTTTGTCGGAAAGTGCAGCTTGTATGAAAATGTCGTACTCTTGCTCAAACACACTCCAATTCTCAGCAATGTTATTATCAAATACAAGTGGAGCTGGTTTTCAAAATCCTTCAGCCATGCCAACAAATGATGTCCAAACATACTGTAAATATGGCCCTTGTAATTATATATGAACATGCACACATAGCAGGTTCTTGTAATAACATTCAAATGCACAATAAACTCTCTGAAATTCTGTACTTTGTGAAATATGCTTTGAAATGGCCGTATTATAATACTGCACAAACTTGCAAACACTTCATATACTTTAAAAAATCAATAGCGAACAGCAACACCATAACAAGACGGTAAAACTCACCATCCCAGCTATGTTTTGAAAAGTAGCATGCAGACTTACTCGAATAAGGCAAAGATAGTATTTAATCCAAAAATATTTAATTTTAAATGAACACGAACCACAATATTAATGACTGACATTCAAATATTAAACTGTTAAGCGCTTTCATCTGCTTATCGCAGACTTCCTCAGAACAGCTGATTAACACTCATAACATTCCTTTTAAGATCTTTTTGGCACCATTCTAGAGACAAATTTGAAGTGCCAGTGCTTACTTTAATTTATACATAAATTTAAAATTTTAAAAACATGAATTTTAAAAACAATAAATACTTTGGTGTGTCTTAAAAATTACTTTATCCTAAAACTATAATTAAAATACAACAACTTTTAAAGCCCCTGGATTATAAACGGACAGTAACATGATTCGTAACTCATAAATATTTGTAACCTAAACACGCATAATTAAATAATAAAATGTTACAACTGATGATGAAACAAATCAAGCCAACAATAGAAAGGGTTTGATAGAAATAAAATCATTTATACCTGGTTCCTTTGTAGCATCGGTCAACACCTGCCAAATGCTTTCTTTTTTACTTAATAATGCCCTAAAAAAAAGGATAATGCCAGTGTGACTTCAGAGCATGAGTTTACATTTGATTTTTCTTTGTTTCATCACGAGGATGACAGTGAGCGGACTGCTGCTCGCCCTAAAAGACCGTTACCGGGAAAAACATATGCAACGACGACTAAATCGAATATTTTTACATCAAAAGGTACCGTTAACAATTCATCTAGTCTGAGAGTTACCAATGACTTAATTAACACAAATGATGGTCATTTGAGAGTAGACAATTTTTTAACAAGCAATGTTGAATTTAAAATGTTTGATAAAAGAACATTTACAAGTTCTAATGATAAATATGATTATAAGTATAAAAAAGGAACCTTAAAAGAAATTATTTTTGAATTGGGAAAATTATTGCAGGTTGTAAAAACAATTAAAGTAGATAATGCATATCTAAATGTATATCCATGGGAATAGTAGCGATGGGTCTTACATTTTTTAAGGTACCCATGGGTATTAATTTAGAAATGATACCATGGCAGAGTTTAATGCTGAATTTAATTTGTATGGAATAAGTTACATGAATTTATTGATCAAAAAGAATGATGACAAACTAAGTAAAATTGTGTTGGAAGTAGAAAAATTGAACAATGACATAGTGTCTGATGTACTTTTTGCACAATGGTGTGTATTATATGACAAGCAGTTTAAATATGCAGAAAGCAATGCGGAAAAGTTATATGAAAGGAAGAATAAAAAGTTACATCGTGATGTTGTACAATACAACGAAAATAGAGCTTATATATGGGGTAATGAACATAAACTAAGTAAGGAAAATAGATGGGATGATCATGCAGTGACACACAAAGATAATCATATGAATTTTCAGGGGGGGCCGATATTTTACCCCAGCAGCCAAACAGAATTATCGGGGGAACCGGTGCAGGCAGTATTAGAGATGAGTGACATACAAAATTTGATGGTACATAATACTCCAGGTGACGCTCATAATAGAGGAGGTTATGTGGAAAACATTGTTATAGAAGAAGATGAAAAAATAATTCATCATTTCAATGACCTCACGGTGTATAATTATACTAATTACTGTATAAAGGATGAACTAGGAACATTATTAAAGGAATGAAATATATACCCGCCACAAAGTTTAATTTAGTAGACATTATTATTGATGTAAAATTGTACTGCAGAAGATTAAATTTAACTTTAATGTTTAATTTATTACTTTCCATTATAATTTCATCTTTTTTATTTTTATTATTGAAGAAAAAAAGTACATTTATACCACCCCCCAATAAAAAGGTAGAAAATTTTGAAGAATTAGTTTTGTACTGATATTTATAACTATAATCAAAATATTTAATAAACAACAGGTGAAGGATAACTTGACTATAAAAGAAAGGGAATGTTTAGTAGAACTCATGAATAATAAAAATATCAGAGTAATGAAACCTGATAAGGGAGGGGGATAGTATTGTACAATACAATTGATTATGTCAATGAAATACAAAAAATATTAATTGATACAGGAAATTATGAAATTACTTCCATTAATGAAATAAATATAAGTTATAGAAAAATAGATTTAGCACTAGATGAATATTTATTGGATCAGAGAATAACAGAAGATATTTATGAAAGTAGAATATCCCACTCTAGCCACCATTATAGGCATACCAAAGGTACATAAGAATATTAGCAAACCCCCTTTTCGCCCAATCATTTCTGGAAGTAAGTCTAAAACATTCAATATAGGTGTGGTGATAGATGGGTTAAACCCATTTATAGAAACATCCCTCATATCATCAAGGATTCCTGGATATTTCTTGCTCAACTCACACCTGACAAATGGAATGAAAAACTAACATATATAACTATTAATGTTGTGGACTTATTTTCATGTATCCCGAAAGAGCAGGGACTTGAAGATTTTTGCAATAGTCTTAGAAAATATTCAAATATGACATGGGATCAAATCAGTTTGATTACTGATATGATGGGGATAATATTGAATAATAACTATATTTACTATGAAGGCGAATATTTCAAACAAGTAAGAGGTGTAGCTATGGGGGCATCATGTGCCCCTATATTCGCAAATATGGTTATGTTAGAGTGGGAAAATATATTCTTATTTAGCTGCAAATGTTTTGAACACATTTCTTATTACACAAGGTTCCTTGACGACATGTTTGTTTTATGGAAAGGACCGGTGGAAATAATGAATTTATTGATTATTTGAATAAGTTCACATACAGTGTTAGTTATGCAGGGATTCCTTGTCTAGATATGTATATAAAACATATGGATATATGATTCCAATTGGAGATATATAGGAAGAAAGCATTCTCGAATGGGTATATGGAATTTACTAGCCATCACCCCAAGACATATGTTAAAAAACTTCTTCAAGGGTCAATGGTATAAGAGCAGCCAGGATGTCATCTAATCATGAAGTTATGATAAGGGAAATAGATTTTATAACATCTATGTTCATTAATAGAGGCTACCCAGAGGGTTTGTTAAAGGACGTTTCACAATTTGTAACTAAGGAATGGGGTAACAAATATCGTCCTATATTAGGAATAGGACAAGAAATTAGTAGTTTTAAAAAAGGAAAATTAAATAATGTTCCAATTAATACAGTGTGTTCATTAACTTATTCTCCGTATGTGAACAAAATTATGAATATTGTGTTTAAATACTGGAAGAATTTAACAGTAGCTGATGGAAAGAAATATTAGGGGAAAAACCCAGTTTTGTGTACAAGATGGGTTTAAACATTAAGAGGTTATTACAGTTAGGGAATATAGAAAGAGACCGATATAACAGTAGCAAAGCAACTACCAAATGTGGGTCATGTAACCAATGTTATTTGATTAATGAGAGAGAAGGAATAAAATTACAGAATGTAAACAGGACCTACATTAAATTTAGAATGGGGAATTGTAACAGTAAGAATATCATTTATCTAGCTAGTTGTACATCATGCCCTGCCTACTATATTGGCAAAACAGATTATTTAAGAAAAGAATTTACGATCATGTTTACAGAATCGGGGTACATGACACTAAGAATGCTTTATATAGGCATATAGAGAAGAAAGGTAAACAACATAGTTTCAGTTTTGCCATAATAGATCAAGTTTTCACATCAAACAGAGGGGGCAATTTTAGGGCATTATTAAATAAAAAAGAAAGCATTTGGCAGGTGTTGACCGATGCTACAAAGGAACTGGGTATAAATGATTTTATTTCTATCAAACCCTTTCTGTTGTTGGCTTGATTTGTTTTATCATCAGTTGAAACATTTTATTATTTAATTATGCGTGTTTAGGTTACAAATATTTATGAGTTACGAATCATGTTACTGTCCGTTTATAATCCAGGGGTTTTAAAAGTTGTATTTTAATTATAGTTTTAGGATAAAGTAATTTCTAAGACACACCAAAGTATTTATTGTTTTTAAAATTTAAAATTTATGTATAAATTAAAGTAAGCACTGGCACTTTAAATTTGTCTCTAGAATGGTGCCAAAAAGATCTTAAAAGGAATGTTATGAGTGTTAATCAGCTGTTCTGAGGAAGTCTGTGATAAGCAGATGAAAGCACTTAACAGTTTAATATTTGTATGTCAGTCATTAATGTTGTGGCTTGTGTTCATTTAAAATTAAATATTTTTGGATTAAATACCATCTTTGCCATATTCAAGTAAGCCTGCACACTACTTTTCAAAACATAGCTGGGACGGTGAGTTTTGCTGTCTTGTTACATCACTTTATACTTTGGATATCTGGAATAGCTTTAATTAATGTGAAAAAGTATTGTGAAAAAATGCGGTCATTTCCCTTATTTTGTTCATTATATGCGATTCGGACATTGTTTCAAACATTTTCGTAACTATTTTGAATATTTTTATCAATGTCGCAGTTTCAGACATTTCGTTTAACAAGAAATTAGTTTTGAGCATTCAGAGTGTTTCGATTTTATATTTTTCGAATAAGAAATCATTTAAGCTAGTTTTAGCACGTGGAATTTGTTTCTGACCTGTTTTGCGAGTTGTACATGCAGTAAAGATTATCCATTCCTCTATATTAACTGAGTGCCTCTTGGTCTTGATTCCGGATCCCATTCTGACACCATGTTGCTCGCCTTGGTCTATAATTGAAGATGAACAGGGTAGTTCGTTTATATGCTTTATTACATAGAAACACATCAGAATGGATAGCAGCAGTACAAAATATAAACAAACTGATCAACTGAGAGACTACACGGACATGCATGCTTACATTTCAATGGCTTACTACAAAATGGCAGTCAGGCTTGCACGTGCTTAGTATGTATACATTTGTGCAAGCCCATGGAAAGCTTCTTAAAGGTATACATACATACTAATCTACGCACATGTTGTTGGCAAAGGAGATAATTTCCTTTCTTACGTATTACTTGATATTTTTCCATAGTTCTCATTGTTTGCCTTTCTTATCTTTTTTTCCATTTTGGTTCCTAACAAACTGAAGTTTGCTGTGCAGTAGTGTAAAATCTTTTACCATGTTTCGTTTTTCCACACAACTTCAGGCATATCGAGGCACCTTGTGACATGATCATTCTTGACAATGGCTGTGTACCTCTGTTGCATTTGGGTGGACTAGGTGAAGAGTGCCCTTATCCATTAATAGGGTTTTTCATTTCTTGATTAATCCCAGCTTCACACACATGTACATTTAGTCTTCCCTTATGATGGTTGTCCGTATGTATGGTCAATGCCATTAATGATTAAATATTGGTATGAATGTTGTTTTAAAAAAAAAAAAAAAAAAAGAAACATCTCTGTTACATTATCACATATAATATAGACAGTCATACATTTATGTTATATAAATATATAAATGAAAACAAACCATAGTGACATAATTTTAATTGCAAACATACATCACAAACCGTATTCACATAATTTTAGTTGCAAACATTATACATAACCTATAATCTATCCGGTCATTGTTAGTCAGACATTACTTAGCTCATTCAGATCCTGACGTCTTTTAAACCTTATTCCTCCTCTGCATGTATTGTTCCCACAGTTCCCATTTTTTCTGCGTAATTTGCTTCTACCTTTTTCTAAAGATCCAAATTCCAATTTTATCTCTGGTACTGTATTCACTATTTCTAGTAAAGTTGGTTTAGAATTTGATTTCCATTATGCAGTAATTGCTTTTTTGGCTGCCACCATAATTAGACTCTCTACAAGGGCTTACTATGTCTAGGCAGTTGCAATTCTGTATCATAGCTCAAAAAATCATTTCCGTAGTTACACCAGTTTGCTCATCAAGTATCTTCTGCAGGGAATCCTTGAAGTGTGCCAACTCATTACATTCACAGAAAATATGTTC